>NW_021145334.1:134232-150000 GCF_002837175.3 Physeter macrocephalus
CAGAGTCTTAACCACTGTGCCACCAGGAAAGTCCCTACTTACCTGGTTTACTGTTTATTGCAAACATCTAGCACCACTGCCCGGCACATAGCAGGTGCCTGATAAATATTTGGTTAATAAATGGATTGCAGTGATATACAAATGATTTTAGGGAGAACAGAGACATCATTAAATTACAGTGAATGATAAAGTTATTCTCTCTTCAATTTGCTTTCAAGCTTTCGGAATACAACAAGGGGGAAAGTCTCAACTGCGGTGCTAACATGTTTCTAACACCTGTTAATCTCTCTCTCTCTCCCTCTCTCTCTCTCTCTCTCTCTCTCTCTCTCTCTCACACACACACACACACACACACACACACAAACTGGCCTCAGGGCTTCTGCTGACAAATTTACCTAAATAGAGATTAATAACTTATGTTCATTCTATCTATTTTTATAGTTACTTTATTTTTAGGGCTACTTATGCTGGTTTCCTATTTATTATAAGATATAATTTTCCTTGAAAATGAATTTATTTATACATTTAATTGGGGGGTGGGCACAGCTGTAACACAAGTTTCCATGGAAGTACATGAGGAACTGAGGTTTAAGGAACATTGCATTGGTGAGGCTGTGAGGGAAGAGGATGAGGGCGTTTCACCGAGAGAACAACCCGTACCACGGTCAGGGACATAAGAATGCCGACACATTCTGGGACATACAAATAGATCCCTTTGGCAGGCACGGCAGGAGGAGGGGACAGAGCCTCTGCGACAGCCGGTCTAGTTATGACCGGCCTGAGGGCTGAGTAAGGAGTGTGGATTTCATTTTAAAGGAGGGGTTCTCCACTCAATCAGACTCAGTCATCCTTCTAAGAGAAAATATTTTGTTACTATCCTGCAGTGAAATTCATCTGTAATAAAACCTATCTATATACGCAAAAGTTAATGTCAATAAAATACCCTAATTGTACTACCCAGGATAAAGAAAAGTATCTAGAATAAAATAATGTGTGTTTGAATATGTTAATGCTCAGGCACAGTGAAGCAGTCGGATGCTGGCCCCTCTTTATAAAACCACTGTTCATGCAATGGCTGTGAATGCATACACAGTACAGGCGAACCGGCCACTCCAAGACCACTAGTTTGCTATTAGTGATGTGATTTTCTGAAATGGTGACCAAGTCTTGGCAAAATTCCAAACAAAACAAGGTGCAGCTGTCCCTCTACACAGAGAGTCGCTGCGTTACTGAAAAATGCTGTGTATACTCGAACCTTACAAATAATACATTTTATCCATACGTGAAATGTGATTAGTCTAGGCAGAGAAAATTATCAACATGGTTTTCAAAAATAAATAATAGATTTTATTTTTAGTACTGTTTTAGATTTACAGAAGGGTTGAGTAAATAATACATAGAGATCCATAAACTCACCCTTGCACTCCATTGCCCAGTTTCCCCTATTACTAACATCTTGTGTCAGTGTGGTACATTTGTTACAATTGATGAACCAATATCAATATATTATTATTAACTATAGTCCATAGTTTACATTAAGATTCACTCTTTGTGTTGTACAGTCTATGGGTTTTGACAAATGTATACTGTCGTGTGTCCACTGTTACAGTTTCATGTAGAATAGTTTCACTTCCCTAAACGTCCCCTGTGCTTTACCTATTCACGCCTTCCCTCCATCCCCCAGACCCCTGGCAACAACTGATCTCTTTACTGTCAATATAGTTTTGCCTTTTCTGAAATGTCATATAGTTAGAATCATACAGTACCTAGTCTTTTCCCGACCTCAGCACTACAGTCATTTGGCTGGATAATTCTTGGCTGTGGGAGCTGTCCTGTTCATTGGAGGATGTTTAGCAGAGTCCTAGACCACACCCACTAGATGCCAGTAGCACCTTGCCCCAGTTGTGATAATCAATGTCTCCACACATTGCCAATTTGCCCTGGGGGCAACACTGCGCCTAGTTGAGAACTGATATTCTGGAGTCTTTGTTCTCAGCTCTGTCAGACCCAACACCCTCTTTTTTTTTTTTTTTTAATTGAAGTATAGTTGATTTACAATGTCGTGTTAGTTTCAGGTGTACAGCAATATATATATATTCTTTTTCAAAATCTTTTCCATTATAGGTTATCAAAAGATATTGAATATAGTTCCCTGTGCTATACAGTAGCTCCTTGTTGTTTATCTTTTCTTTTCTTTTTTTTTTTTTTTGCGGTACGCGGGCCTCTCACTGCTGTGGCCTCTCCCGTTGCGGAGCACAGGCTCCGGACGCGCAGGCTCAGCGGCCATGGCTCTCGGGCCCAGCCGCTCCGCGGCATGTGGGATCCTCCCGGACCGGGGCACGAACCCCGGTCCCCTGCATCGGCAGGCAGACTCTCAACCACTGCACCACCAGGGAAGCCCTGTTTATCTTTTTTATATATAGTAGTGTATATCTGTTAATCCCAAACTCCTAATTTATTCCTCCCCTGCTTTCCCCTTAGTTAACCATAAGTGTGTTTTCTATTTACAAGCAGTCTATTTCTGTTTTGTAAATAAGTTCATTTGTATCATATTTTTATTGTTTAAATTTTTTTTAATTTATTTATTTTTGGCTGCGTTGGGTCTTTGTTGATGCGCGCGGGCTCTCTCTAGTTGCGGCGAGCGGGGGCTGCTCTTCGTTTCAGTGCGCGGGCTTCTCATTGTGGTGGTTTCTCTTGTTGCGGAGCGCGGGCTCTAGGTGCGCGGCCTTCAGTAGTTGTGGCTCGCGGGCTCTAGAGCATAAGTTCCGTAGTTGTGGCGCATGGGCTTAGCTACTCCGCGGCATGTGGGATCTTCCCGGACCAGGGCTCGAACCCGTGTCCCCTGCATTCTTAACCACAGCGCCACCAGGGAAGCCCCCACACTCATTTCTATCTTCCTCCTTGACATCTCCTCTTTGCTGATACAGGCCACGAAGAATTGGGGATTATTTGTTGCCACAGTATAACATGGCCTACCATTACAGCTCTAACTTGTCAAGAAGTCCTTCCTGTTACTCTATTTAAAAGTCCAAACCAATTTCCCCATCCCACAACCCTGCTCTACATTTTCTTTTTCCATAAACTTAACACGTCCTAATTTTTTTTCTTTTTTGGCCACGCCACATGGCTTGCAGGGCCTCAGTTCTCCCACCAGGGATTGAACCCGGGCCACAGCAGTGAAAGCCCGGGATCCTAACCGCTGGGCCACCAGGGAACTCCCTCTCCTAATTTTCTTAGACAGTATGTCCGTTGTTTGGTCTGTCTGTCCTCACTAGACTGTAAGCTCCACAGGGGGAGAAACATTCATCTGGTTGGTACACTGATGTATCCCAAGTGTCTTGAGCAGGATCTAGCATAAATATTTGTTGAATGAATGAATAATGTTTTCCAACTTGTATATAACAAGTTTTTTTCCCCCATGAATGTTAATGCGAATCTTTCTGTATCTGTGGAATCTAGTACCTTCAGGATACAGCTTTGTTCTATCCTTTCATGTGATTCCTCCTCTCCCCTAGGACATGTGTGCTTTTTCCATCTATGAGTTCTTTATATACAAAGGCCATTCCTTGTTTTGGAAAAGTGTGATACTATATCTTTTAATATTTTTACTGTTGCATTTTTTTCTGATCTCTTCACCGGGAATGCCGGTTATCCTGTGTTTGACTTCACTTATGAATCTTCCATCTCTATCATCTTCTTTATGATCATTTTACATTGTTGCTCCCTCCCCCTATGTTCTGGCTCGGATATAGGAATCTTACTCAATTCCAGCCAATGAAACCAGTGGGATAGACCTGTAGGGGAGGGGGTCTGTCAGAATCCTGGGACCAAAGCAGATAGCACAAACTGGGGAAACAGTATTATCTACAAAGCTCTGGTTTAGAGAAGCAAGGGTCAGAGAGCAAAGGCAGAGGGCCATCATCACACCTCAGCCTGAATTTAGAAAGTGGGAGCTGTATGGAGCGAGGGCTCCAGTCTTTGATAAAGAAACTGCCACCAGTCCATGGTGGCCCAGCAGCAATGGAGCTGGGAGGTTTGAACACCTTGAACTCACTCCTCTCCTGCCTTCTATTCTCTTGCCAAGGACTCCTGTTGGCCACATTGCCTGGCAACAAATGGGCAAAGGAGCCCACTGATGCTATCGTAGAGGTCACCCTCCCAGGGCTTGGAGCAAGTTAGAGAAGGTGGCAAGTGGGTCTGGAGGTGCAAATGGAAAATAACCAGTGCCAGAGATTTGGCGGGGAGGAAGCTCCCTCTTCTGAGAAAGGGATCCAGGAATAGAAAGACCCGCTCTCTCTCTCCTCTGGATATTAACCACTGACGTCAACTTCTCCCATTCAAATGATGAACCTCATGCTGAGCCTGGCAGAACAGAGACATGGGATGATCCTGAGTCCTTGACGATATTCTCAGAAGTTTAAATCAACCACCCTTCCTCTGGATTTCCCCGTCTGTGAGATATTATATTTAATTATTTTTAAGCCACTTTGAGTCGATTTTCTTTTACTTGCAGCTGAACGCTTGATACATGGATGATAATGAGCTGCCTTGAGTGGCTTCTAGCTACTAATAAATAAAGTTCTATGGATTCAAATTTTCTATTTATGGGTGGTGCTTGTGAAACCTAATAACACAATTTTTTTTTTTTTTTTTTTTTTTTTTAGCTGTGCTGTGCAGCTTGCAGGATCTTAGTTCCCCGACCAGGGATTGAACCTGGGCCAGGGCAGTGAAAGTGCCAAGTCCTAACCACTGGGCCGCCAGGGAATTCCCCTAATAATACAAATTCAGAACCTGGTAAACATCAATTCTAGGAATGCAATATAGAATAATGAACCTATTATAAATCAAGGTGTGAGGAGGCATAGTTCACTGTCACCATAACTGGCTGTCGTAGGAAAACTCATGGAGCCTGTGGTAAGTTAACTGCATTCGTGGCCCCAGTTTCTGGCCTCTCTGCATCCACACCATTTGCCCTGGAACTCTGTAGTCTCCTGCCACTCTGATGCGGGGTTGAATTTGTGACTGACTTGGCCATATAGAACGTGGAGAAAGTAACACAATGCCATGCCTTGGCCTCAGAAGGCTTTGTATGCCACTTCTCTCTAGGAACCCTGTCACCTCCGTGTGGACAAGCACAGGCTCGGGTGCTAGAGGATGAGAGACCACATGGAAGAGAGCCCAACTGTCCCTTTCAAGACTATACTGGGCCAGCCTACATTCAGCTGATCCCCAAACGCGTGGGAGATCCCAACCAACATCAGCAGAGTTGCCTACCCAACTCACAGCTGACCACAAAGCATTAACTGAACACATCCAAAACCAGAAGAACTGCCCATATAATCCATAGACTTGTGTGCAATAATAAATGTGTAATGTTTTAAGCTACCACGCTTTGGGGTTGTTTGTTATAAAGCAATAACTAACTGATACAGAATCTCAAGGATTAACAAATCTGAACAGATATGATGCACAAAGATTCAGATAAAGTGCACTGACTGTAGGAATAACGTGGAATTTTTTATCTTTTTAAAATAAATTTATTTATTTATTTACTTATTTGGCTGCACCAGGTCTTAGTTGTGGCACTCGAGATCTTCGTTGCGTCGTGCAGGAGGGATCTAGTTCCTTGACCAGGGATCGAAGCCGGGCCCCCTGCATTGGGAGCACAGAGTCTTAACCGCTGGACCACCAGGGAAGTCCCGGAAATTTTTCTCTTCAACCAGTGGCCTACCTGCAATGCGTGGATTATGGTTGGCTTATAAGAATTTACTAGATATGGCTCCAATAAAATGCTCATGAGGCAGTTCGCAGCTCTGCCTGGTGGAAATTAGAACCGAACAGCCATGGGAAACCACAGCTGAGAGGCTCATCCTTGTGGCCATCCCTGGGAGCCACTCAGGGACAGATATGGAATTGGTGGGAAATTACACATGTATGATCATAACCTGATGGTGGAATAGTGAATGGATAAGGAATTTACCAACTGGTCTCAAGCTGTCCTACCCCTATAGACTTTCTGGAGCTACTAACTGTTCCAGAGGCCATTGGTGTCAGGAGGCAGAAAGGGTCTATATGGGCAACTGTGAGCACATCTTGTAAGAGAAACTTTGGGGTCAGAAAGAGGGGACACCCTAATATCAGTCAGCAGCTGGAGGAAACAGTAGGAAAACATTTAGGAGAAGCTACTTGGGGACACATCTGGGAAAGTCTAGATAAAGGTCACTTCTGGATGGATTTCTCCAGCCGTTTCAGAATTGCCATAATGGCAGCAAATCCTGTTTACAAGCTCAGGGGAAAACAGCAGAGCCAACCAGGATGAAGGAAAGGGGTTGACTGAGTTGGCGTCCCTTGAATGGGACAAGATGGCCATTGACAGGCCTTGGAAGTCCACGATCTGGTAAATGGAGTTATTGTCACCCACGTGGGGACAACATGCCTTGTAGCTGATGGTTCACTGTAAATTCCTGAAAAACCTAAACCATGCTGGTGGCAGTGCCTTTAGCTTTAGAAATTGTGACCACCAGCCCCTTGGATTCCCTTTAATGGTTAACACTCAATCCTTTGGCATCCTCAAGTGGCTTAGCAAAGAATAATGGGTAAGAGAGGAGCTGCAGCTGAGGTACAGGGTTTGAATCTCCACGAATTCCCAGTTGAAAACAGAGCAACTAGATAATATAACCAAATCATGTGGGGAATTTTTACACCAAAACTAGGTGATAAAGTGTGTCCCTTCAACCCAAAATACAAGTTGGTAAGAACAAACCACCAACAGCCCCCAGAGACCTTCATGGAGTCAGCACCTCTGCAGGAAAACAAGAAAACCATAGACCTGAGAATAGTTAACTCTCTGGAAAATTCACAGGTCGTTTTAAAAGCAGAAAGCTGAAACCAGGAGGCATTATTTTCACCCCAACAGTAGATAATAGCAAGGGACCCAGCATAAGCAGGAAGACTGCATTAGAAGATACCAATACAATTTGAAAATATATATATATTATATATTTTGTATATATAATATGTATATTATATATACATATTATATATATAATATATTTTTATACTATATATATATATGTATATAAGACAAACTGGAACATCTAGGTCCTATGAACTCTCAAAACCTCGGGAGGTGAGGGAGAGTCCCTGCCCTTCTCCTGGCCTTGGGCTGCTCCATTTGCTCCACTGTCCACGCAGGAATAGCCCGGGAGGAGCTAGCCCCTCAGTCTCTCTTGCCAAAGAGGTAGAGTCTCAGAGGAATGTTCTGGACTCCCTGTTATCCAGCCACCTCATCCTAAAATGCCTAGATTAGGGACCTAGAGGCCTGGGCTCCATCCATAGCTGCTCAAACTTTGGGCAAAACATTTCACTTCTCTGGGTCTCAGTCTCGTTATCGGTAAAATGGGAATAATTTTAATGAGGGCTGTCCTGCTTATCTCAAGAGGCTTCGAGCTGGATCAAAAGAGACCATGGGTTTGGAAGAGAAGGGGTCACAAACGCTTTTCGCACAGTCACGAGTTCAGGCGGTGGTTCTGCCCTGTACAGCCGTAGGATCTTAGGCAAGCCCAACTTCTCTAAGCCTGTTTTTCTCACCTGTGAAAGGGTAGTAGCCGTGGTCACCGTCATCATCTTCATCACCATCTGCATTGCAAGGTTGCTGTGAGAATGAAATGAAGTGATATGGGGGAAGCCCTTAGCAGCGATCGACACATCGGGAGCACTCATTAAACGTTAACTACTGATGTTATAACGATGTCTTTGTTCATTAGGGTCTTAATGTGAGGACTGTCGAGATCCTTTCTGCTCTTCCCTCTCTTAAACGCCAGAGGGCGACATAGACGGCGAGACCCCAGCCACAGCACGCCAGACGCAGCGACATTACCCGCCACGCGGTGGCGCTAAGCCACATGATGTCGTTTTCCGCAGAGTTTGGGGAGCAGAGAGAGGTGACGGAGTGGGAGGGTAGATGAAGGTAAAGGGGAACCCTGGGAGCTGAGGATGCTTGAACCAAAAGATCAGGGATCCCTGCCGGAATTGAGTAGCTCCCGGGTTCCCAGGACATAATAGAGTCAGTAGGGATGAATGGGTCTTGGAGCCCTTTTGAATACGAGGGCACCCCCTCCTTCCCAGTGCCGGGTCTGCATCCCCTTTCCTGGGGCACCCTCTAAGCCTGGACGCCTGAAAGAGGGAGCGCGCTCCTCCTTTCTTCGCGGTAGCTCATTCATCTGCGGCCGCGGCACGCCGTTGCCATGGAGACCTGATGCAGGCGACGGGGAGGGAGGCCCCGGGTGACGTCTGCGCTGCTAGCAGCTGGTCTCTCGCGGCCTCCCAGTTCTTTCCTATTTTGGAAGAGAGCCGCAGCCCTTCTGCTGATGCGCGCGCGCTGGCGCCTTTTAAAGGCAACCGGCGGAGTGGCGGCTCAGCCAGAGCCCGAGAGCTGCCCCCGCCCCCGAGCCGCGAGTCCCGCGCGGGGCCTGGGCCCGGGAAGACTCCGGTGCCATGCCTCCCCTCCCCAATCTTAGCGCCCTCCACCCACTTCGGGGAAATTTCAACCTCGGAGAAAGGGGGTCCTGCCCTTGCCCCCTCGCCACCACGTCCCCCCATCTCTCTCCAACAGGGAGACTCTTCTTCCATAGGAACCTTGGAAGGAAACAAGATGCCAGGCCTAGCGCGTTTGGGGATCCCCTCTGGACAAGGCCACAGAGTGAAAATGCCAGGTGAGGATTTCTCTGCTGGCCGGGCCACCCTGGGTCTCTGGTGGCCCATGCCCCGTCCAGCCTCCTGCCTTAGCCTTTTTCTCCTTGGGCACAGCCTGAGGTCAGGTTAGGATCTTAGCTGGAAGGACCCTCACCAGTTTCTCCAACCCTCTCATTAAACTGAAAGAGAAACTGAGGCCCAGAGAAGAGTAGTGACTTGACCAAGATCACATGGCACGTTCCTGGACAGCATGGGCCAGAGCTCAGGGATGCTGACTTCCTAGCCAAAGGTCATTCCCCTGGTGCTTAACATTGAGAATAGCTGGCACAGTGTGCCAGTCTCCAGCTCCTGCCTTGTACCCAATAGAGGGGCTGGACAACTCTTGCAGCGGTGGCACCAGCTGCTTCTTTTTCCCCAGCAGAGTCCAGACCTAGGTAGGCTTTCTGGATCGATGATCACTTTGGACAAGCTTCTGGATCCCATGGACCCCATTACCAACAAACCAGATTGCTGCTTACAAACATCTGCTTCCGTCAAAAGCTTCTGGCAGCCCGCCAGCTCTCTGGAACTTTCTGGAGCCAAACCTTGTCCATACTGCTTGCAGATGCCAGTTGGCTTCTGGATGGAGATGTGGCCTTCAGGCTCTGGCAGGGCTCGCAGGGCCCTGTGGACCCAGCTCTTCGGGCTCCCCACCACCATCCTGACGGTGCCTGCACTCTCTCTGCAGCACCTGCAGGGGTGTTTGACCAGGACTCACTGAAGACAGCTGTGAAGTACTTGACCATGCCCGAGGAGCTATCGATACATAGGTTCCAGACATCTCTGGGCCCCTACTCTGGACCAGGGCTGGGGCCCCAAAGGTGGGTATGATCCAGCCCAACTGTGGGCACCAAGTCTAGCAAAGGAGAGAGGTTCATGTTCTGGAGAAGGTAGGCCTGGACTTGAATGGCTCTTCCCAGGGGCATCCGTTGTCAGGGCCAAGCCTTCAATGCACAGAAGGGGAAACTGAGGCAGCCCTCCAAGAGACGTTATTTGCCAAGGTCACACAGCAAGTCAGTGCATTGTTGAGACTAAGACCCTAGAACCCTGCCTCCTGGCCCAGGCTCTCTCTCTCTACACCTTGATCTCAGAGACCAGCCTTTGAGAGGTGCTCAAAAGGTCATTGTGCTGTGAGCCAGGTCCCTGGTTCAGGGTCCCCCTCTACTAAGTGTCGGCTGTGTCACTTGGGCCACTCCATTCTCTGCATGAGGGCTCAGTCACTCCAGGTGGATGATCTCTGAGGGGCCCCCACTTCGACTGTGAGTCTGGGATCCTCTGAATGGGGTGTCTTGCCAGGCTGTGGACTCTCTCTGTGGTGGTCTGTGGGACACTTCTGGGGGTGTTTTCTTCCTGCCACCAGACCGAAGCTAAACAATACTGGAAGTAATAGTCGCTTCAACCACAGGCTGTGCAGACCACCCGAGGATGACCTGGGGTCTGTTTTATACCCCTTGGAACCTATCAGATTCCCCCAGCGGTGAGTCCCCCGGTGCTCTTAGCACAGACCTGTGAAAATGGCCCCTGATGGGTTGGGTTTGAAGCAGGAAAACCATACCAGCCCTGTGCCCCCATGCCCTCAAGGCCAGGTCTGCAGGGCCCAATATGGGCTGAGGACTTGGTCCTCTGGGAGACTTCAGGCCCACTCAGACCCTAGCACTGGGCACATGGGCTCATCCCCACCTGAAAGTGGGTCTCAGGGCAGCAGCATTTGACTTCTAAAGCCTGAGAGGCACTGGCCGGGGGGGACCTGGGCCCAGAGATGCTCAGGGTGCCGGAGATGGGAAGGCCCTTCCAAGCCAAGGGGTCCAACCCACTCACCTGCCATTTTGCAAATAGGGAAACTGAGGCCCAAAGAGAGGAAGGGGCTTACATAACACCCCAGTAGGCTGGTGGCAGAGCTAGGACCAGAACCCATGTCTCTAGATCCTCCTGTCCAGGAATCTTTCCCCCCGCATCAAACATAATCTGCTGACATCTAGACTGAGCCCACCTCCAAGTCTTTCCAGACCTTCGAATCCTTGACAGAAGGCTTCTCCAGCCGCCCCCTGTCTGCACTGGGTGATTCAGGAGCTTTCCCCTCAACCGGGTGGTCCTTTCTCCTAAAGCTTCCTGGTGTCCCCTTTCCATTCGTCTAGGGCTCATCTTTTCCTGGTTCCAGAAGCTTCTCTGTCAACAGATCATAGCTGCGGCTACCCGCTTCTTGCCGTGGTTTGAGCAACTCCCTGCAGGTCCAGCATTCCCAGGGGTGGGGTCATCATTCTCCCTGCTCTTGGGTGGTCTCCTGGTTGCTCCTAGGGCTTCCCTTCTGTCACTGGCCCGGGCCCAGGCCTCCTGCTCTTCCATTGTCACCCCACCCATCAGTCTCCCCTGGGACTTCATGGGTCATTCCCTGCAGACTTCCTCTCCGCTGGGCCCAGGTTCCAGTGGAAATAACAATAACAACCCAGGTGTCACTGGGTTGCTGTGAGTTGTGAATGAGTTAATGCACGATTAGGTGTATAAGGCACAGGTAAGTATCCATAAACTCTCATGTTACGAGGTGCATTAGGTGATGACAAGGAGTCCCTTGAACCTGGAGCCTATGGTGGCCTAGGCACCCGGGGGGAGAAGGGCCGAAAGGGCCAGGAGGACCTTTGGTAACAGGGAGTGATGGGAACCAGGAGGGTTTTAAGCTGGGGAAGAACAAGGCCAGGTTGGCTTCTGGGAAAATAACAGGGGGAGCTTGGTCGCTGAGCACTGCAAGGGGCTCCATCCCCGGACTTGTTGAGCAGTGCGGCAGCCAGCCGATGCCCAGGGAAGGAGCGCAGGGGACCCAGGCCAGAGCCCCTAGTATGACTTTGTGTGGCTCCCTCGACCTCCCCAGGCCCCCGGCTGTCATCTCTGTCCTTTCCTTTGGAACTGCTGCAGCCCCCAGCCTGCCCCACCCCAGCGGGTGCTTTCAGACCAAGCTGAGCCAAGGCTGCAAAAAGCTAGTGGGTGTCCAGGCCCTGTTCCCACACTTACAGTGACAGAGCGTGTGCTACCTCCCAAACCAGCCCGTGCTATCTCTTCAGAGCCTTGTTCAAAATCGTATTTTCATACACTTAACAATGACTGACATTCCTTCATTCAACACTGATTGTGCTCCTTTTGTGTGCCAGGCATTGTTCCAAGTCCTTTAATGATTTAACTCAATTTCCTCATCAATCCTTTGATGTAGGTGCTACTATTCTCCTTACATCCCTATTTGACAGACAGGTAAACTGAGGCACAAGAGGTTAAGTCACTTGCCCAATGTGAAGGAGCCAGGACTCCGAGTGGGCATCTCACCCCAGAGCCTCCCTCCTGGCCTCCACCCTCTCCAAGCCTCAGGCTCCCTCCCACCCACCTGCCTTCCCACAAAGGACATACTGGCTTTCTGCCCATGGACTCCTCTGCTCAAGGCTGAGCCACTTCATCTCAGTCCTGACACAGGCGCCAAACCTGGTCGAGGTGGAGATTGGCCTCCCTTACCAGTGGCTGCCCCTCTGCACCTTCACACCGTGCATCTGTAAACACAGCTGCGGGCTTTGGTGGCTTCTTTTGTGGCTACGTGTCCTGTGTTGTCTGATTTATGATACTGCGCTCCGCCCACCCCACCCCACCGACTCAGCACAGCTGAACCTGGTCAGCCAGTCACCTGACACCAGGCAACTCAGCCCAATCACACCTCCTCCGGGAAGCCAACCCGGACTCCCAGGCTCGGTCATCCCTCCTTTTGCTCTCCCCAAACACCCTGTATGCCTTCTTCCCAGCAGTCATTCCACTTAAATGGCTTGATCGAGTTCTCGCTTTCTCACCAGGCTGGATGATCCATGAGGTTAAGACCAAGCCTGTGTTTCTAAACCACCGCATCACCAGTGCCTAGCACAGAAGCTGGCACACACCCAGCCCTCAGATGTGTGTGCGTGAATGAATGCATGAGTGACATACCTGAGGCCCTGCTCTGGGCTGGACCCTATGCTGGATGCTGAGAATACGAGACCAGGCATAGACGCTGGTGGGGGAGACAGGCAAGCAAACAGGCGGTGACAATGTAGGATGAGAACTGCACTGATGAGGAAGCACAGGGGGCCGCGGGGGGCATTGAGGGGGGCCCTGGACCCAACCGGAGGGCCAGAGGACAAGGAGTTAGCCAGCTGGAGAGCGGTGATGGAGAGGATCCTGAAACTGGGCTGAACTAATGACCGAATGTGCGGAAGGTCTGTCTCCTCCCCCAGACCTCCAGCTCCCTGAGGGCAAGACGGGCATCCTGCACTCCTTTCTCCCCTACAGTGCTTGGGGGAGTGTGGGGTCCCTGCTCTGCACTTAAAGAGTGGTTTCAGTTGATTGATTTTCCTTCCCTCCGTGGAACATGGCTGGTCTGACAAGCGCCCCACTGCGTTGCTTGTGCCATCTTCCCTCAGCCCTGCCTTCAGGCCCTGGCCTAGAAAAGCTGCATCTTTTCCCACCTGAGCTACGCTCTCCCCCTCCCACCCTCTCCATGGTTCCGTGCCCCTCACCTTCTCTGCTCAGCCCACTCACCTGGCTCTGACCGTCTCAATGCGTGGGCACCAGCGTGTACCTTCTTCACATGAGATTTGTTGATTTCATAACCATAAATAGATGAAATGTTCTGAATACTTCCCTATGCAAGTAGAATTGGGGGAGTGATAACATAATGAAAAGACCTTAAGAGAAAGAAAACAGCCTGCTAAGACGCGCCTTTGCACAAACCAACATGAGGATTATATTTTCACTGCAGACTGGTGGACCCTAGCCCCAGGATGGGGGAGGTTCTTGAGAGTCTGTTAGAAAACCTTTACATGGTTTCAAACTCATGGATTCAAAAGAACAACCTAGTTGAAAGTAGCAAGAAGTAGAAATCAGGAGACCTGGATTTATCTCATTCTAGCTGTGTGACCCTGGACAAGTTACTAGACTTCTCTGAGAAAATGGATAGAGATTCTTCCCCTGGGTTAGACTGGAGGCTCTAGGAGGCCTGCGACCCCACAGTACTGTCATTTTCCTCCCACTAGGACATTTTGTCTTCTTGTTAATACCTTAATCACCACCCAAAATGCAGTCTTGAGACTGGGGTTGGGGTAGGATGGTATGGAGTATCCTGACTCTTCATTGCTAACTCCAATTCATGTTGCCATGGGGACAGGATGTGGAACATCAGTGCTGCATGGGGAGGCTACATCTACACAACTACAGAGTGGCTAGAGGCTAGTAAGGAGCCTAGCCCATAGGGCTTCCCAATCTCTTCACCCTTAAGGAGTACAGGGACACTACTGCTCCATGGCATTTGGAAGAGTAAAGGGAGATGAAATGACATTTTGGTATGCCCTGGGTCCAGAGAGCTTCTGGTTGAGAAAGAGAGAGACAAGCCAAGATATTCCTAGCGTGAACTCATCCTCTACTCCAAAAGAAAACAATCTTTTTCTGTAAAGTGTCAGTTTGTAAATATTTTAGGCTTTCAGGCCATATGGTCTCTGTTGCAGCTGCTCAACTCTGACATTGTAGGGTGAAAACAGCCATAGACAATATATAAACAAATGGATGTGGTTGTGTGCCAATAAAACTTTATTTGCAAAAACACTTTGTGGGTTAGATTTGGCATGCAAGTCAGAGTTTGCAGACTTCAACTCTACCCCAGGGTACAAGAGAAAGCCTGGACTTGGGAGCAAGAGCTAGGCTTAAGGCTCAGCATCGCCAATAACTTGCTGTGTGACTTTGAGTAAGTCATTGTGTCTGAGCCTCAGTTTCACTATCTATCAAGTGAGCATAATAATATCAACCTGGACTTCCCTGGTGGCGCAGTGGTTGAGAATCTGCCTGCTAATGCAGAGGATCACGGGTTCGAACCCTGGTCTGGGAAGATCCCACATGCCGCAGAGCAACTAGGCCCGTGAGCCACAACTACTGAGCCTGCGCGTCTGGAGCCTGTGCTCCGCAACAATAGAGGCCGCGATAGTGAGAGGCCCCGCGCGCCGCAGTGAAGCGTGGCCCCCGCTTGCCACAACTAGAGAAAGCCTTCGCACAGAAACGAAGACCCAACGTAACAAAGATAAATAAATTAATTAATAAACTCCTACCCCCAACATCTAAAAAAATAAAATTAAATTAAAATAATAAATAAATAAAATTTTTTTAGAAAAATAATAATATCAACCTGATTTGTCATGAGAATAGGTCTAACAGGTCAGAACAAATCTGCAGTCTTTTCCTCCGTCTGTTCCGTCACTGCAGGTAGAGCTGACCCCGTCCTCAGGCCACGCCCTGGCCTGCTGAGGGTGGACAGCAGCCTGCCGGAAGGGAGGAGGTGTTTCTCTCTAGAATCAGATTCTCGGTCTGGCTTTCCAGTCTCCAGCCCCAAGTGGCCCCATTTATGCAGCAAGCCAAGCACAGGAAGAAATGAGGAATCCCTTCCTTTCCACCATCCAGTCATTTGGCAGGAGGCTACAGTTCACTTGAGAAAGTGATGTGACTGCAGTGGCTGCTGGCCAGGCTTCAGAGGAGGCATTTGAGACTCAGGCCGGGACTAGAGTTTGGAAAGGTAAGCTTCAGTGCTCTTCTAGATTGTTCACCTATGACCCCAATTTCCCTGGGGTCCAAGTCAAGTAGCTGCACCCGTGGCCGGGTGGTGACCTGCGGGACCATCAGTTGCCTTAACGGATCTGTCTTGAGCCATCCTGTCTATCTGTCTGGCCGGACCACCACTGAGATCTTGCATCCTTTGGCATCTTGTCGTCTGTTCCGAAGACCCATCAAGTGATTCATTCATTCATTCATTCATATTTTTCCTCTCTCTCTCTCCCTCCCTCCCTCCCTCCCTCTCTATCCTCCTCATAGACACATTTGTCCAGAGCCATACAGGATACACTTTGACAGCCCTCTCTCTAGATCCTTGCCCCAAGTCCCCAGAAAATTAGCCTTAATCAGGAGTCTCCATGCTGTTTTAAAGAAGCAGACTCCCCATTCACCTTCCAGCTCTCTCCCAGCAGGTCATCCTCCCTGAAATCTCTGGAAAAG
>NW_021145335.1:0-95609 GCF_002837175.3 Physeter macrocephalus
CAATCCAGTGTACTCAGAAGTAGCCCTAGAAGGTTGGGCCAACTCCTCCTTTTCCCCAGGCCTCTCCAGAGCACCCTCTCACCAGCTGTATCTACTCACAATAGTCTGGCACTTGGAATCTGATTGGGTTTGGGGCCTCCAATATCCAGAAAACCTCCAGGACCTCTCCTAAGAAGGCAGTTTTCAGCTCTCCTTGCTGGATCCTTAAGTTCCTGATGGGAATCCTTGCAGAGAGCCATCCTGTTACCTAAGGAAAGAGAAAGAGGGGAGGCAAACAGCCAACTCCTGGCCTCCCCTCCCCATCTCTTCACCCTCCCCAAAGCCTTGCAGGCTGCCCCGCCACCTCCAACCCCACAGAGTTTCTCACCTTCAGGCAAAGGCAGATGAGGGCAGAGCTGGGGAATAGAACTTAACTGAGCCCTCGAGGCACTGCAAATCCCTGTTTTTAGTATTTAGGGAAGGTGGGTCCCAGAGGAGGAGGGAGGGAGAGACTGGGAGAGGAAGGCTGAGATACTCAGAGATGCAGAGATAGAGATGGAGGCTGACACCAGGAGGAGTTGCAGAGAGAGACAGAAGAGGAGGGAGTGAGGGAGGAAAAGAAAAGAGACAGAGGAGGGTGGGAGAGAGGCAGTAAAACGGGAGGGAGGAGAGAGACAGAAAGAGCCAGTTGCTTTATTCATGGCTGGTGATATTATAGACTGAGTGAAAATCACATTATCGTAATGGGAAAGTTAGAGTTGCTGAGATGATGCCCTGAAGCCTCAGCGCTGATTGGGGTGTGATTGCTATCTGTATTTATATGTAGAAAGCAAAGTTCACTGCCAGTTCAAGATGGTGGCGGCTGCTTCATGCAACATAATTCTTCAGTAGGGAGACGCCCCGAGCAAGCTGAGCAAGCTGTGCCGGGAGTGGGAACCGGAGCCCGAACGAGAGCTGACGCCTGAGCAAGCGCTGGAGCAGGCGATGGAGCCCGGGGTGGAGCCGCGCGGAGTTGCGGAGGAGGCAGTGGCAGCTCGGGCAGGACCAGGGCCTGGGTCCAGACCGAAGCCTGACGGAAGGTGCGGGGAGAGCGGGCTCAAGAGCCTGGGGATGGGGGCAACGAGTAGTTCCCACCGTCTTCCACCCTCCAGGCCGGCCCAGAGCTAGGCCCGCCCTAGAGGGCGGGCTGGGCTAGACCTTCAGAGGCCTCAAACCTTGACGGATTCTCCAACTGACGCCACCCCACCCCACCCCCAATGTATAAAATTCAGTGCTAAACCGGACAACTAATGTCCGGAAGTTTTAATTTTTCCCATGATGACTGCTTAGACGCTTTCTTGCCATCTCACATTTCTTGAAAATTTTTTCTTTAAATTTCTTTCAGGAATCCCTGCTGCGCTTGCGCCGCACCTGTGGCCTGCCGCTGCCTATTGAACAGCCCATCCCTACTGATTGGTGAAGGGGTGGGACCTGTGACTCCTCCAGCGCAGAGCCCGGGCTCGGGGCTCGGGGGTAGGTGAGCACAGACTCCAAGCCCTGACTGCTCTGGGAGGTATCAGCCACAATCAGGAAGAGAGAAAAGGGATGTCACTGCAGCCGGAGCAGTCTGTTGAGCTCAGACCACCTTTTACTTGAGGCCTATTTCCCTCAGGGCTTTCTGGGACAGAAAGCAGGGCCCCACCCTAGAGCTGCCAGAGAAAATGCAGGATGCTCAGTTAAATCTGAATTCAGATACACAACACATTTAGCATAAGTATACCCATGCTTTTTTGGTATTTGGGATATTTGGGACATACTTATGCTAAAATAAACTATTGTTTCTTTGAAATTCAAGTTTAATCAGATTCACCACTTAACATCTGTGTGGGGACTTCCCTGGTGGCGCAGTGGTTAAGAATCTGCCGCCAATGCAGGAGACAGCGGTTCGAGCCCTGGTCCAGGAAGATCTCACATGACGCGGAGCAACTAAGCCCATGTGCCACAACTACTGAGCCTGAGCCCTAGAGCCTGCGAGACTTAACTACTGAGCCTGCGTGCCTAGAGCCCGTGCTCCACAACAAGAGAAGCCACTGCAATGAGAAACCCGCGCGCCACAACGAAGAGTAGAGCCCGCTCACCGGAACTAGAGAAAGCCCACGTGCAGCAACGAAAACCCAACAGAGCCAAAAATTAAAAAAAAAATAAAATTTTTAAAAAGCTGTGTGGCTTTTAACTTCCTAGACCTTCAATTTCCTTTATCTGAGCACTAGGAGATAGTAAGTAGTACCTTCCTCAGAGGATGATTGAGATATAGTAGGTAAAATTCATGAGATATAGTATGTAAAATACTATCCAGTCCACTATCTGGCACAAAATAAACACTCAATAAATGATAACTACAAAATACCAGCCCCCTTACATAAGCACCCTTTAGTCCCTTCTCATCTCTATCCTAGGCTTCTTGGAAGTCAAATTAAAGGCTTGTATCAGGATTCCTACTCTGTAAGCTGCTGGCTGAATGGAGGATCCCAGGGAGAGATCTGATCCTACCATGGTCCCCCCAGGGGCCTTACCCTACAGGATCCACTGAGAGTTCTGGAAGGCTGATTGCAAAGGTGGAGCAGGAACAAAGAACAAGTCCTAACCCAAGCCCTAAATCAAGCCTCACATGTTGCCAGGTACCTCTTCTAAGCTTGGAGAACAAAATAGAGTCTACCTTCCTTTGGGCTCCCAAGTTTCCCTTTCTCCCAGGAAGATGGACGACAGAGCAGGGTAGTGATATGAAACTGGACAGGAAGGGGGCTCTGCCTTCTTGTGTGGCCACAGAATGTGCTGTTTGAGCAACCAGTCTGCCCAACAGCCATCCCATCAGGGTTTCAGCCCAAACCCCTCTCCATCCTCTGGCAGGGGCCCATGTCCCGGACACACCAGCTTGAAATTAGTGAATCCCTCAGTGTCTCTGAGTTTGTTCTCCCTCTACCTCTCTCATATCTCATCCTCAGCTCAGAACTGACTTAGTAAAGGGAAGAGGCAGTGTGCAAAGAGTCCCACTGAGGCAGCCTGGGTTCCAGTCGTATCTGTATGATCTTGAACCTCTCTCTCATAGAAAGATGGGACTTGTTTCCTTCCCTCAATACAGGTGTTCCTGACTCTGCCAAAAAAAAAAAAAAAAAGTGGTTCCCAGTTCCCCTCATTCCCAGGGAGTCTGGTGGTTGGACTCCAGCCTTTGTCTCTGAAGGAAACTAATTATTCAGGAGACAATTCATGGGGAAATAGTAGCATATCTTCTTCTTTTCAAGAGGTCACAGACTCAAGACTGCAGTACCAGGCAGATTATGTGACGCCACCAGTGAAAGGCAATAGGGAGTGGTGGGGTCTGCAGCTCAAAAGCACTGCTTCTCCTAAAGGCATTCAATTTCATGTTTGTTTGCTTATTTTAAATACTGTGGTCAGCAAACCAAAGACCCAGGTGGGCCTGATTTGGGTCTACTGGGTAACTCCCTAGTTTCTTGATCTTTCTGGTAGCACACCTATCCCTAGCCATAGGGTCACAAAGTATTGACACAGAGTAGAGATATAACACGTGCAAAGACACACTGATGTACAAAGAGATGCATGGAGCCATCTGTGTATACACCAATATCAGACCCAAAGGAGCAGAGCATAGGACACCCACAGAGGAGCTGCTCATCCCCAGCTTGCCTTCCTGCCCACCTCTTGCCAACCTCCCACCCCCTGCCTCCTCTGCCTTGTTTGCCCACTGGGACCCAATTCTGCTGCTCACATCATCACACCCACTCCCCTCTCTCCCTGGTGGTGATACCCAGGGTAGAGCCCAAAGAGTGTAAATGGAAATGGTGGGGGAGCGTTCCACACAGTTGACCCATATGGTAGAGCCAACACACATGCATCTGGGGCCCCTGGAATGCCCCTCTTGCTTTTGACCCTCACAACTAGCCTGTACTGGGGTACGGGATTGACAAGGAGTGTCCACATACTCCTTGGCATTGATATCAGGAAGTCAGACTACAATCCCAGTGGTTTAGGTCCCTGCCTGTCATAAAGTCCATCAGGATGTGTGATGGCCCTGTCCCAAGGACCATTCGGCAGCCCTAAGCCTGCCTGGGTCCCTCCCCTGGGGACTAAGCCATAAAGCAGAGGCCTCAGGCACTCAGGCCATTAACTCTAGAAGGATCTTGAGAGGGGACGCCAAGCCTGAGAATTTTCCAAGCTCCTCTGGTCCATTCCATCTTTGGCCACTAGTGCTAGAACGTAGGCAACCTCTTCCTAGGCTCAGTCATATCAGCAAAACAGAAGATCCATCAGTTGTAATAAAGAAAATAAATTAAAATCAAGTGCTCTTTTAAAGATTCTTGAGAACTGATTTTCAGATGATTCACTGTTGGGAATTGTCTGTGCTCCTGTCTCCTTCCCTTTCAGGATTATAAATAACATTGATCATCACCAGCATCTTATCAAAGCTGGGATGTCCACATCTTAGGGAATGATTACCCAAATCACACAGGAGGCAGGAGAGGACCCATCGAATAAGGTTTTGTCATCTTAGAGATGCAGGGGGAAGTCCAAAGAGATGACCTCTATCCTGTCTTGGAGGCATGAGTCTTTGAGGATGAAAGCGAGATAGCTCCAAGGGCAGGAAGCTTGGCTGGCAGCTCATTTATTCAGCTTCCTCTGAGGTTCCTATTTTACATCCCTTTGGGCTTGTGCCTGTGCAGCTATGTTGGGATTTGTGCATATACCCCTGATCCCTAGAATGACCCAGCAAGAGGAATTGAGGTTTGGCAGAGAACATTCTGCTTGTGATAAAGGAAAGAGAGATGAGGCACCTGCCCCAGAAACTGCGCCCCTTATCAACGAATAAAGCAGAAAATCACCCAGTACCCCTGAGACAAAGGACAGGGCTAATCTGCTCAAAAGCTGGAGGCTGGATAAAATGACCCCTGAAATGGATGTCAAAGGAATGTCTCTGAGGAAATGTCACTCTATTCTCCTTGGAGGGCCCTAGAGGTAGTTGGTAATCCACCCGTCTCCCTCAACTCCTGTCCCCACTCAACATACACACACACATAAATCTTAATTGTATCCGGAGCTTTTTACAGCGTTAATTAATCATATTTAGGGCTGTTTCCAGCTGTTGCTGAGGGAAAGAAGGTCCCACACGCCTGTGACTTAGGGTAAATCCAATCAGACGGAGGAATTCTTTGATTCTGAAGAAGCTGAGCATGGAAAAGACACCTCTAATCCCAGAGCCTCTCAGACCCTGCCTGCCACCTCCCCCCACGACTGCACTAGGAAACCGATCTGGGCTGGGGAAGCGGAGGGGCTGGAGGGCTAGAGAGGAAAAGGGAGGGACCAAGGAGAGGGGTGAGGGAGGGCCCCCCCTTGAGATGGGTTGACTGGAATCAGGACCTAGGCCCAGCGTCACGCTGACTTGGAGCTTCTGCCTTGTACTTGGGCCATTTATTGGGCTCAGGGGGGCCCGTGATTCCTGAATAGCCACCTGAATGGCCCAAGAGTTATTACAGGAGACCAGGCCTGGACTAGTCAGGCCAGTGGCGGGGGGCAGCACTGACCTAATTACAGCTCTGCACAGCCGGTGTGGTCTGAGAAAGGGCCTCGCCCAAGCCTTTTGCTTCCCTGTGACTTCTCCCCAAGCTCCAGCGGCATCTCTGTCAGCTCCGTTAGGCTCTCACACGTCTCTCCATTTCTGGGTCTGTGTTCCTCTCTCTTCTTAGGGCTCCATAGCATGATTTCAGTGTCTTTCCCTGATGTCTGTCTCTTTTTTCGGCCACTATCTCTGAACTCCTAGCCCATCACCTCAGATCTTCCCAGAGATTCAGTTGAAGATAGACATCCTAAGGGGAGGGGGTCACCTTGGCTGCTGCTAATGACCTCTTCTTTGGTTTATGCTGGTAGCCCATTAGGTACACATGTGGAGCAAATACAGGATGCGGGTGGGGGGATGGGGAAGGTGGGGTGGAGGGAGAAAAGCTGCTGCTGAGTGCGGGGGGGCAGGAAGGGACTACCCCACCCCTTAGAGACCCAGATGGGAGAGGAAGGGTTCCCCAGGCTGGAAAGTGAGGGCACAGGGCTGTAAGAAGGCCAAACAAAGACCAAGTAGTGGCAACCCTATCCTCCCCGCTATGATGACCACAGCTCTGCATACCCCCTTATTGAGGTTTTCTGGGTCCTGGCCTAACTGGGCCTAAATAATTGAGGAGCCCATTACAGCCTCGCTGTTTCCTCACTGTCAAGTGTAAACGCTGCAATGGTTGGTGTGGAAATGGGGCTAATTTGAATTGATAATAGGAAAGGCAGGGAAAAGTCATCTATAGTGAGTGAGGAGTGAGCAATCCCCAAGCAGATGCTAAATCTTGTATAATGAAAGAATCTGCCGATGTCAATTATGTACGAGCGTCTTTGCAGTGGTTGGAGGCGGTGGGCGGGCGAGGGAACGGAGGGCTGGGTGCATCCCATAAACCCAAACACCCATCAAAGGCTCATACATATGGAGTGGCGGAGATTACGGCATAAATTTGAATGTTATGAATGTGCATGAGGGACAGGCAGGAAGCCTACCTCGTAAGGGGGAAGGAAACGGACTGTTTTTCAGTGCATGTGTACAAGGGAGCTTTTGTCCTCTGGGTCCCTCAGCTGTGTCTCCTCCGTCTCAGCTGTGCCCCCTCTGCACCAAGTTATGTCCCAGGATGAGAAAAAAGAGTCTAGGGGTGCTAGGGCAGGGTAAGGTCAGCTGTTTTTCGGGGGCCTGGATGCGGGTTGTTTGGGGGCTTTGGGCCGAGCTGCCCTTGACCCATTCAGAGTGTTCCCAGGATAGGATCTAGAGATTGATGCAGCCAGAGATCCAGAGCGATATTCTGAAATATCTGTGATGTGAACACAGCTTCCCCTCCTGCCTAATGGAAGATAAAGGAGAGATCAGTGGAGACAGCAATCACCATGGAATGCACAGAGTGATCCCGGAAGACAGCCTGGAGGAAGAGGTAACAAACTGTGCTATAAAGGGGGCCAGCAGCTCAGAATGACAATATCAAGGGTACATCTTCCTATTCCTGGGTACAAGTCCACAGCACAGATAGGAGTACGTGCTTGTGAGTGTGCATGCGCGCGCGCACACACACACACACACACACACACACACACACACACACACACACACGGTAACAGGGCTCAGACCCCTCCATTGGTTCCCAACCTGCGGTCGCTCCCTGAGCAGACTCTGTGATTTGTGGTACAGGCCACCCAGGGACTTTAATCTTCACCGTGACAAATGCAATAAAAGGAACAATTTGGAGATCAGAGCTAAGGAAGACACATTTACAAACCCTTCCCCAAAGGTTGGATGGGGCTGTCACCATGTGATTTGTGCCGGAGATGAAGCAGGGAAGGGGAGAGGGGAAGACAGAGAGCTGGAGAAGGCGGACTGGGGAAGAGGAAGCATCACCACCTCTCTCCTGCTCACCCTCTCCGCTGGATTACAGTGGGGTGGGCTAAGCTGGCCTGCCAGGCGGGCAGGGCGGAGGCCTGGACCACAGGCAGCCACTTCGCCCCTCCCTCATCATGACCAGGGAGCACAACTCAATTACCAGGAACACAGGCCAGAACCATGAGCTTCAGAGATTCATCTCAGCAGTTCAGGGGCTCTATCTAGAGGATGGATAGGTGGTGGGCGGGGGAGGGTTGGAGAAGAGAGAAAGAGGGAGAGGCAGAGGCACAGTGGGAAAGAGATTTTAATAGAAAGACAGTGACACGTCAAGTTGCAAAGGGAGCCCTGAAGAAACCCCAGTCTGGAATAGGAAAGAGAGGGGAGATTTCCCAACCTGGGCTCCCTGCTCAGCCAGACCCAGAGGGATCTAAACCTAGAGCAGCAATAGGGTGGGTGGGGCAGGGGGCACTTAATCTGGGAACAAATCTATGGAGAGGCATAACAGCCTGGGGTTCCATAGGATACGTTTATTTGGGGTCTGAGAACTAAGCTGGTAGATGGCCAAGCAGGACTGAAGATGGCGGTACAGTCGGAGCTAGGGCCTCCCTTTCCCCTCTGAGCCTCTCTTTCCCTATCTGTAAAATGGGCCTAGGTTAGGTGATCTGTAAGGTGCCTGCTGCCTTACATCTTGGATGTTCTGAGCCCCAGGTTTCTTAGAACCAACAACAGGAAACTGGGTGAGAGAGACAAGTGCCATCCTCCCATTCCACTACCCTGCCTCTCTGTAGCTGTACTGGTTTACAAACACGTGGGCTCCTTTCTGTTGGATCCCAGCTCTGTTTCCCAGAGTCCAGGTCTTCAGTTCTCTCAGCCACTCATACCTCAGTAAGGGTTCATAGGGAACTCTTTGGTCTTCTTTCTTCTTGAAAAACCTGGTCAGTCTTACCTTCCTTTTGGATAAGATCATCCTCAAACCAAGGCCATTCTCTCTCTAGTTCCTTCTACTGCATGCCTAGGTGGCCCCTCAGGAGATGTTCTCTCTGCCCCAGGGTGTAACTTTGAAGCCTCTGGGTTCCTTCCAGTTTCCTAACTTTGAGCTGCCAGCAACTGAGATGTTGGTTTCCTTGATCAACACCCTCCCCTTGCCCCTACTGTGCACCCTCCCCACCTACCTATGCTCTGCCTACCCACCCCCCAACACCCACTTCCAACCAGGCTACGAGGTGCCATGCTGGCAGGAAGTGGAATGTTTCTAGCCTAGGAGGCTTTGGTCTTTCATCTCACTCAAGGCCACACCTCAGATCTCCTCCACATAGCTGCTGCCCTTGTGCATCTCCAGGTCCAGACTTGGTCCTCATACCCAGGTAAGTGGGCCTGGTGAGTACCTACATGTGGGTAGGAGAAAAGAGACTTCAGGAGTGTGTGGGCCTGACCCTCATTCAAAACTCCCTAGGAAAGACAGGCTCAGACTCCAACAGCTGGTCATGGCCCAGGAGGCTCAGAGCAGTTCCCTCAGATAGACTGGGCCTCTTCAGGGTGGTGACTAAGGGCTGGATCATGGCCTCCAAGGGGAGGTAGGGACTGGGGAGGTTGAGGAGTTGGAGGAACAGACAAAAGGATGTTTTCTAAGCTCTAGACATGAAGGAGAGGAGTCCCTGCTCACGAATGAATCGAGGGGCTTGTGGGGGCCAAATCAAGAACAGGCTGACTTCCCCAAATCACTCTCCAGCAGAGGGGCAGGGGCTGGAGGTGTACAAACTCCATCCAAGTGAGTCCCTTGGAATAGGGTCCATGATGGACAGGAGACACAGAAGAAACTGAACTGCTGATCGCTGGATGGAGTAACTCCCA
This sequence comes from Physeter macrocephalus, assembly GCF_002837175.3. Lineage (NCBI taxonomy): Eukaryota > Metazoa > Chordata > Mammalia > Artiodactyla > Physeteridae > Physeter > Physeter macrocephalus. The sequence continues at coordinate 9,275 of NW_021145335.1, forward strand.
TGGTCCTCTGCTGCCTCCCTCTGGGGGAGGGCAAGAGGACCAGCCCTGTCCTCCTCCCAGCTCCTCTAGACTGAACACCACCCCAACCTAGGTCCCTGGTTTCTCCTCAGGGCCTCAGACACCGTCCTCTCCCCTGACCTCCATCCCCCACATCCCCCGCCCTCACCCCACAGAAGGCATGAGAGAAAAAGTGGACTAATAGGTGAGAAGAAAGGAACTCTGGAATCTGGAATCTTTTCCATTCCCTGCCTCCCCTCCTCAGAGGAGGAAAGGGATTTGACTTGGTTCACTCATCTGCATCCCCTGTGGGCTGCAGTGGGAGAGGGTGAGGGAGGAGTGGGCCTGAGGATTGGCCCATCCCCCTGAGACCTCTTCTTTCTCCTGAAGTATTACTTAACCCAGAGCCCAATCCTTCTCTGAGGCCAAAACCAAGACCAGGCCCAGGCAGGAGGGAATCTATGTTAACTGATGGTTCATTGTCCTTCAGTGCCCCTCCCACCACTGGTAGATTGATCCCAGCTGGGCATCCCCTGACCCCCAGCTCTGCTTACCTCCCATCAGGTTTAGTCCAGTCCTGAGGGGGCTGAGACCCAAGATGGGGGGCGTGGGGAAGGCCAAAGGAGGGCCAGAAGTGGCCAATGGGTCACATGGGCTCTAAGAGAGGCACTTCCCCTCTAAAAGCCCTCAGATTTAGTCCGGCAGACTAGAGGTTGATGAGAAAAATAGTCAAGGAGAAGGTTTCTGAGTTTCTCCTCTCCTTCATGTTCACACCCATTTGGCCTGTGATCTGTGACTGTCCACTTACCCTGAACGCTCATGTGATAAATCGTGGGGTGGGGACTAGTGCAAAGGGTTTGAGGGGGAGGGCACAGCAGGAGACTGGGATAGCCAGCAGAGGGAACAGGGCTGGCAGGCACAGTGTGGGGTACTTCGGGGGGAAGTAATGGGGTGAGAATGGGGGGCTGGAGGGTATGAGGCAATAGAAAGGGACAAGAAGTAGAGGGTCAGCCAGAGGGTAAGGAGGGGTTGCCTCTAAAGGGAAGGCTTTGGGCAATGAGCTTCTCTAGCAGAATCCCATGGTGATCGGAGGCCCAGGCTCTGGGTACACCAGCATACCCTGTCCTAAGTGAGAGGCGGGCTGGCCCACGCCTCCAAAGACAACCCCAGAAGGCAGCCAGGGGCCAAGAGTGCTCCAGGTACAGTGATTTTTCTTCCTTTCTGCCGTTAAGAGAATGGGCAGGTGGGCTCCTTTCTCTCCTCCCACAGAAGGCTAGATTCATCCACTCTCTCCAAATTCAATCATCCCCTGATGAGATCCACCCTCCCATAGTGAGCTTCCCTACCCCCTCCCAAAGAGAAAACCAAATCAAACCAAACAGGTCCTCTATAACTTGCTTGCAGTCCTAAACTGAACCAGCTCAGGGTAGGAAGAGTCAAAGAGGTGATTATGGCTTTCCACCCTTGTCGTTGACTGAGCCTGGCCTTATGACCTCTTGCCCTTTAGTGGAGTGTAAGGTCAGCAGAGGTTGGAGGGTGACCATTTTGACCTTGCGAAGCCTGCCCCTGTCTTTATCCATGCCCTGTCAGCTTTCAGTGCCCTTTGGAGGTTTATAGTCATATAAATCGCAGAGTCCCATGCCAGGCTTGGAGCCTGCAACTATAAATAGGCATGAAGTAAACAAGGTGGCAGATGCAGGGGCTTGGACAAGACAGAAAATCTGCCCCTCTTTGCCTGGTCAGGGGCCAAGGCACATCCGTGGAAAGGGATATCTTCCCTCTGCTCTCCTCCTCTCTCCTCCCCTGCCCGCGGGCTTCTAGCTTCCGGTGCTCTGGGCTTCTAGTCTTTTCCCTCTGGGGATTATCCTCCAAGGCGGCTTTCTGCTGCAAAGCTTCCCCGGTCACCTGTCTTGTTTCTTCCCAGTCAAGGTGTGTGTGGGGGTGTCTCCTTTACTCACAGTGCCCCCCACTGCTTCTCTCCGGTTGCTTCACACTCTGCAGCGTCTTGAAGAGGCGCTGCTGTTGCCAAGCACCAGGCTCTGCCACTAGGGGCGCCCTGATTCCTTCTCCATCCTAATAGCTCAGGTGATGCTAACATTTCTTAACTAGGAAACTTTATAAGAAACTCCGGAGAAACAAAGTAACCCATTCCCTTCCAAAGTACAGAACATAAGAGTGCACAGATTCCTGTCATTTGGATTGATTGATAGCTTCCAGGGCACTTGGGTTTTCTCCCCAAGGTCTCTGGGCTGGGGACTCCCCTGGTGGCCCAAGGGTTAAGATTCTTGCCTTCCAATGCCCGGGATGCGGGTTCCATCCCTGGTCAGGAAACTAAGATCCCACATGCCGCGGGGCAACTAAGCCCGCGTGCAGCAGATACTGAGCCTGCGTTCTCTGGAGCCCCCGCGCCCAACAACGCCCGCCACTAAAACCCGACACAGCCAAAAAAAAAAAAAAAATCTCTGGGCTGTACCAGCCAGATTCTAAGCAGAGAGTCCGAGCTTGAGACAATTTAGGGGGCACTGCCTTCTGGATCTATCCCTGCCCTCCCTCTGCCTCAGCCTGGTCTGCTTTCCTGCTCTGTGCTTGTCCTGGCCCCAGCAGATTCTCAGCCTCCAGAGAGCTCTCAGAACAATTTCAGACCCCACTGGCAGACAATTACCTTTCTTCATCCCTTTTGGAAGACTCTGAATCTTTAACTGTGAAATTCCTTCTTTCATCCCAAATTGGGCTCTCCAAACATATTCACTCACCAGTTTATTTATTTATTTATTTAATGTTAAAATATTTCATTTATTTATTTAGTTAGTTAGTTAGTTTTGGCTGTGCCGGGTCTTCATTGCGGCATGCGGGATCTTTTAGTTGCAGCATGCAGGCTCATAGTTGCGGCATGCATCTGGGATCTACTTCCCTGACCAGGGAATGAACCTGGGGCCCCTGCATTGGAAGCGCAGAGTCTTACCCATTGGACCACCAGGGAAGTCCCCAATCAACAGTTTAGAATCACAGAAATTAGAGCTGGAAAAGACACCCCCCGCTTTTTCTTAACCCATGAGAGATCTGAATTCCAGAGGGGTTAGGTGACTCTCACCATAGTCACACAGCTAACACTGGCTTTCTTGCTAAGGCTGGAAGTGCTCGTCTGTAAAGCCTGGCTTCTCCAGCCAGACCTCCTTCTTCTAACTCCTAATGGCTTCCTTTGCCCCTCAGAAACAGGCTTTCTATCTTTCAAAAGTCCATTCTCCTTTGAGCCCTATCTCCAGCTGAGTTATCACATAGGGAGAAGGAATGGACAGGCTCTGAATCACGATGAATGGTTGAACCTTACATGGCTGTTTCCAGTACCTTCATCCCCCGCCCCCCATTTCACTGGGTCCTCTCTGAAGGCTTACTGAGCAGATGATCCTGGAGGAATGGCTTTCCAGAATCCCAGTGTGATAAGGCATGGAGGACTGAGAGGCATCCTTCCTGCTATGGGAAGTTACTTCCCTGGCTGCTCCTTCATTTTTCTTCTGGATGTCAATTCCCTAATTTGGAAAGCAAGGTGGGACCAAGTCCTGCTCCATGAATGATGTCCCCTGTGTCCTGGGCATGCAATGCCCAACTGAGCACAGGTACATGTACACACACACATATACTCATGTTCTCATCACCAACCTGTTCAAGGGTTCCTAGATTAGAGTGAGACCAGAATCTCAGGTCACAGAATCTCATGTCAAATGAGTCACAGAAAAAGGAAGACAAATCCAGGAACAGATTTGGGGGGCTGGAGACATGAGTTCCTGTGGTTCTCTGAGGGCAGAGGTGAGGAGGAGGTAACTAAGGTGAGTGGGAGTGGCCTGGCTCCCTGATAGCTGGGAAGGGTGTCTGTCCCCACTGGGCTGTCAGAGTGAATGTAATCCATAGGAGAGAGGGAAGATGCTGATGGAGGTCAGACAGGAAGTCCAGTTACCCCAGAGTACCCCCATCCTATAGCTGGATTGGAGCTCCCAGATGCCATCTGGAAGTGCCTGGGATGTGTGTGGGGCAGCTGGAGGGATGGCCATGATCTATCCAGCACCTGTCCTGCCCCTGCAGTCTGATGATGTAACAGTAGAACAATGTGGCAGAGGAGAAGGGGGGCTTTGGAATCTGGAGGAGGACTGGTCCAGTTCCCAGTGATGTGCCTGGGATAAGGCAGCTGTCGTCTCTGCTCTGAGCCCAGAAGGAGGCCCGGCCCCTTTGGTGAGCACTCAGCTTGGTTATACTCACCTTAATACCAGTCCTTCAATCATGGGGTGGCTCATGAGCTCTCCTTCCAAGAAACAAAAATGATTCAGGCTATAGCTGTCAACCACATAGACTCTAATCAGAGATCAGACAAGCCACAGAAAAGACCCTGCCCATGACTGAAATGGAGGCCTTCCTGTGAAGATGGGCATTCAGACACTGGAGGATTCCTTATTCTAGGCCCCCAAGCATCTACTCCCTCCTTCCTACACCCACATCCCACCTCCCTGGTCTTCTGATGCCTCTCACTTGCTCATGTGCCTTCAATTTAGGCCTCTCCCAAAGGGTTTCTCACTCAGGCCCTCTTCACACCTTGTACCTGGAAGGCTTTACCTTGGTCCTCGATCTATCATGTTAGCCCTCCAGAGACTTTCACCAGATTCCTTGCGAACATCTTGGATGGGAACTTGCCTATAGATTTGGTGACCACAGTTGTGTAAAATGTTCCTAGAAGCTCTGCTAACCAGCCCCAGGAGAGAGACTCGAGAGTTGGTAGGACCCCCCCATCCTCCAACTTGACACACTTCCCTTCTGCTTCTTCATCCAGGCTTCTTAGATGATAAGATGATCAGAGACGTGATCTCTGTACCCACTTTCCCACCTTTCCCCTTCCTTGTCCCTAATCTGAAACCCCAGGTTGTCATTCTACAAACTGTCCCTGAAAGCAGCAGCATGTCTAACTTACTCCTTTGCCCCAAACACAATACCCCGCAATTTAAGGGTTCAATAAATATTTACTGAAAGAATCAGTCCTCAAACTTATTCAGTATATTTCCTTCTTTTCTCAGTATATCGTCCTGCCAACAATCACACACTTTTAAAATTCCCAAGGCAGCTTTTGAGGAGCTGTTCATAGGCATTAACCTCTTTTAGTCTCAGATGCTGAGGAGGAAATGCACTGATGTCCAGGTCTGGGATCCAGAGCTGAGCACATGGCCTGCCTGCTTCCCCTGAGCCTCCAGGCCCCGGGCGGGATTGTCTCGCCTCACTCATCCTTGCCGCCAAGGCCTCCTCGCCTGTATTTATATACACTAAAGCCTCTGCCCGAATAAAACATCCATGTAAAATCCAATTTCCTCAGAATATCTTTTGGAGCCTGGGCCTGAGATGGAGTAGGTAACCCCGGCCGTAACTGCCTGAACCACTCCTGCTGGCTGCAAAGGTGAGGCCCATTTTTCAATTATCTATCTGCTGCGACAGCAGCAGTCCAGCCACGGAGCCAAGGAAGGGGAGGGAGAGGGGGAAGGGGAGGGGGGCAGAGCTGGGGAGAAGGGAGAAAGAGGGCAAGGACAAGGTGGGGGAGAAGGAGAGGGAAAAACCTAGGGAGAGGCACGCGGGAGAGACCCTGCACGTGTCGCCCAGTAGGTGCTCAAGAATTATTTGGAAAATAATTGACTGGAAGAGTGAATTGGGAGGGTGGGGGTGAGGCGAGGAGAGACAAAGTGGGTGGAGAGAGGGAGAGAGGACGCGGGAGGGGGAGAGGGGGAGGGGAGGCGAGCGTGGATGAAGCCAACAAGAGGCTCCTGTGTCAATCCGTGGAAACGGGAGGCAGAGTGATGCGGTCACAGCTCCTGCCATCAATATCCTCTAATATAAATGTCAGTGATGCTATTTTCCGCGCAGTCATTTCGCACACTGCTGATTACATTAACGTATAATGGAGGGGCGCCGGCTCCACTGCTTTCTCCCCTAACCCTCCCGCCGGTGATGTGTCAATAGCCGCCTCCATGAACAAGTCAATTTTCTGCAGGCTTGGCAGCGGAATAAATCTGCCAGGCTATGGGGAGAGCTGGAGATATTTATATATCCGGCTCCTGCCTTCCATGTGCGCGCGTGCGTGTGCGCGGCGGGCGCGGGCTGGGGGGGGCGGGGAGCGCGCCGCCGACCTGAATGATTTCCAGCCCGGACTCAATAAGAGGAGAATTTAGAGCGGTCCCTGAGCTGGGCTCCCAGAAACAGCCTTACACGTTTATTTTCCTTAGCTGAACAGGAAAGGCGAGAATTATATGTGGATTTATAGGACAGGCGCAGCTCAACCCAAATGCTCCCGCTCCGGGGGGCGGGGAGCGCGGGGGCTGGAGGGAGGTGGCTAGCAGAGGGCGGGCCGCTGGGACTCCGGCTGGAGCCCATGCCGGTAGGGGCGCACCCCCCTCGCCGGTCGCTTTAATTACATTTGTTCTTGCCCTTCGTGAGGGTGAGACTTCGGCGCGGCCGCGTGGGGCTTTAGGTGGGGGCAAGGCGCAGGCCTGCACCGCCTGGAGCTGGGGGTGCGGCGTGGGGGGCGCCGGGAATGGGGACGAGGAGAGACCGGGAAGGGGGGCTGTCAGCTTCAGCTCAGAAGCGGATCAATAGTACGACATCTAACGGGCTAACTGCCAAGCGGGCGCACCGAGGCGTTGCCCCGCGGGGGCGGGAGGGGGCGGGCGAAGGACGAGAGAAAGGAAGAGGGGTAGGAGAGGGAGTGAGGACAGGGGAGGGGGAAGGGCAGGAAGAGTGGGCGAGATGGGGGGAGGAGGAAGAGAGAAAAAACGGAGAAAGGGACAGAGGGAGAGCGGAAGGGAGGGGACAGGACAGGACAGTCTTTGTGGGGGCGTCTCTTCAACATCCTTCCCCCGCTCAACGCTGGGAACAGGGAACCTGTCTGGGAGCTGCCAGACCCCGCTGCCGCCCACCCCCTGCCTCCACTCTGCCACTGAGCCGCCAGGGGGCGGCGCGACCCTGTGCTGTTCCCACGGATCTCCGCGCCACCTCGCTGGGGCTTAAGTGACCCGCCGCCTCCGACGCCCGGTCCCCGCGCGGTGCCCTCTGCCCTTTCCCGGAGGCCTCCCTGCGTGGCAGGGTTGGGGGTAGGGCAGCTCGCCCCCTCCCCTCACCCCGAATAGAGGGAACCTTCTGGCTTTCGTAGTGCCCAGCATGACACCCTGGCACCCTGGGGCGGGGAAGTGTCTCGGGCTGGAACACCGGGCCTGGGGCTGATCCGTGCCCCCCAAAGATACCCAAGGCTGGGCAGACATGGCTTCAGAGGCGGTGTGGGATTTGGGCCTTCACAACGTGGCGGCGGAGCGCAGGCGAGTCTCTGGGACAGTCGCCGCGCGAAGGGTCCTGCGTGTCCTGTGCGGGCGCTAACGAGGGCAGCCAAGGTTGCCGGGATCAATGCCCAGTTTTAACCCTTTCGGTTCCTGGCCATTATCTGGCCCCTAATCTTCCGGCTATAGGCGGATCCTTTTCTCAGCTCCTGCCTGTCCCTTCCCAAACTGAGAGAAAAAATAAAATACAGCCCAACACCCCTGCTGGCAAATTTTGCCACCCAGTAGAGGGGAACCTGGTTCAAAGGGTCTCAAGCAGGGGGCATATCAGAATTACTTGAGGGAGCTCTTCAATGTAAACGTGTCGACCCACATGCACTCGTATTGTAAGGGGTGTGTATTGGCTGGCAGGGGTTCCTGGAAACATGCACTTTGTCAAAGCTCCCCAGGTAATTCTGATATATTCCCATATGGGCATTGCCTGAAGAAAGGTATGACTATTGAACATTTTTTCGTGTTGGGTATGGTAGCTTGGCCTGGGCTCTTTGCCTTCATGGAAATGTCTGTATGTGTCTCACTGTGTATATATGTCACTGGGTACCTATGTCATCGGGTAAGCATTGTTTTTATGCATCTCTTTGTGCGTCCTCTGTGTAGATGTCACACATGTTGTCCTGTGTGTCATTGGTATTATCCTCAGCGTTGAGAGCACCTATTGTGTGTGAGTTGTCGTACATGCCTGTCCTGATGAGAGCAAGTGTCGGTCTCATGGTTTGTGTCGAGCACATCTCTGTGGGCTCCATTGTGGGGCACAGCCATTGTCTCCATGTCATTGAGAGTGTGTGCTGGCAAGAGCTCATGACACAAATGGAACGAAGCTGATCTGCCCCAGAAGCAAAGGCAGCAATGACCTTCTTTTTCCAATTATATCCTGGTCAGAGGTGAGCGACCTCTCCCCACTGAGGCCGCTTCTTGTCATGCAAACTGAGCAGAAGGATGGAGATTAGAGGAATGTGACCGAGTCACGTGTGAAAACAATCAGCTATCAATGAACACCGATCAATGCCCCAGATTACAAATGAGCCCAGGGCCCGCAGCCACTTCAGAGTTTTTTCCAAGGAGAAGAAAACACACAGTACACAACAGTCGTTCACAGCACACTGCCACACACAAGTCCCACACCCAGAGAGACCCCCCAGGCACTTACACAGTCTGAGTACAGGTAGGAAGTGCCTGTTGGGGAGAGCTGAGCAAATGAATGGCCACCGGTTCTGAATTGGTGGGCAACTATTATTCGTAATAGGTGGTTATTGTTTTTGCTAACGACACAATCTTTATTCAGCTGGTAGCAGGAAGTGTAAAAGCTTGTGTTGAGTGTTTTCTATTTTAAGTCTGGAGAGTTAGGATTCTAAGTGGGTCATGGGAGGCAGTGAGGGGATTTGGAGGAAACTCTCTTGTCAGGAACAGAGCAAGAGATGGCTGTGTTGAGGGGTGGCAAAGGAAAGTCTTTGGTCAGCTGTGGGCAGGGGGCAGGTGCGCAGCGGATGGGCTCCTGGGACCAGGGCATCTTTCCTCAGGACAACTTGAAACCAGGCTGTGTGGTGAGGGAGCTGAGCTTCTGATGGGCAGGGCCAGCCCTAACCACAGATATGCTCCAGGATAAGAGAGGAGACAGAATTGGGCTAGGGGAGCCGTGACCTCTGAAGGGCAGGGCCATGAGGGGCCCTCATGACTAGGCTTTAGAGGGAAGTAGAGGCAGGAATTTGGGGGACTGTAAGGACTTAGAAGCCAAGATGAGGTCGGTATCTACAGGGTCAAGGGAGACCAATGAGATGATGGGAAGAGTTATGGAAAGGCCTGAGGACCTCATCAGACCTGGCTGAGCTTACCTCTGGCTGGGAGTCAGTGTGGCTGGGTCTAGCACCCAAGTGAGCCAGGGTTGAGGCAGGGGGAAGCATTATGCCATCTCCCTGTGGGGTGTGACCGGCAGTCTTCTGTGGCCTTTAATTGTCTTAGAATTCCTTTGGTGCACTTTTGTGGAAGTCTCACTCTGTGTTACCCTATAGGAATGCAAAGATGTGCAAGAATGCCCTTGGGGAGATTACAGTCTAATGCAGAGTAAAGAATTTGAAGATTTTCTTTTTTTAAAAAAATAATATTTATTGGACTTCCCTGGTGGCACTGTGGTTAAGAATCCGTCTGCCAATGCAGGGAACACGGGTTCAACTCCTGATCCGGGAAGATCCCACATGTGGTGGAGCACTAAGCCCACGGGCCACAACTACTGAGCCTGCGCTCTAGAACCCATGCACCACAACTACTGAGCCCACGTGCCTAAAGCCCGTGCTCCACAACAAGAGAAGCCACTGCAATGAGAAGCCCGCATACTGCAACGAAGAGTAGCCCCTGCTCCCCACAACTAGAGAAAGCCCGTGCACAGCAACAAAGACCCAACGCAGCCAAAAATAAATCAAATAAATAAGTTAAATAAATAAATAAATAATATTTATTGATTAACAAATATTTATTGAGTATATATGGTGTACTGCTATAAAGTGAATGGTTTTTTAAAAAATTTATTTTATTTTTGGCTGCACTGGGTCTTTGTTGCTGCACCCGGGCTTTTTTCTAGTTGTGGCGAGCGGGGGCTACCCTTTGCTGCGGTGCACTGGCTTCTCACTGCGGTGGCTTCTCTTGTTGCGGAACGCTGGCTCTAGAGCGCAGGCTCAGTAGTTGTAGCGCACGGACTTAGTTGTTCCGTGGCATGTGGGATCTTCCCAGACTAGGGCTCGAACCCGTATCCCCTGCATTGGCAGGCAGATTCTTAACCACTGCACCACCAGGGAAGCCCAAGATTTTCTTTCTTTCTCTCTCTCTCTCTTTCTGGAAAAAAAGTAGTGTTGCATAAGGGCAAACTGCCTGGATTCAAACCCCCAGCTGTGTCATTTCCCAGCTTCAGTTTATGAGTTCTCAGGCCCTCCTTTCCTCCGTCTGTAGAATAGGGGTACCTGCCTCTTAGGATTGTTGTGCAAATTTTAGGCAAAGCCCTTAGAACAGTGCCTGGACATAAGTATTGGCTTTTCTCCTCTTTCCTTCAGTTTTCTGGTATAGTGCCTTTGGAAAAGTCCCATTCTTGTGTCAGCAGAATTAAGGTGAAAAAGGACAAGGTAACGGGGCAGTTGGAAGATGCTGAGAGGCTGGAGTGTGTTGGGTTGGGGGCAGTGATGGGGCCTGCTGGGGGACGTGGGATCCTGGGGTGGGGTGTAGCTGAGACACTCTTTCTAGAGGAGGCCTAGGGCAGAAAGACGAGGAGGGGAGAGATGTCTTCTGTGCAGAGCCCACCACAGCTAGGACAGTTCAGCGGCGCTAAGTCTGCCCCCTCCCCCTGGAAGGGCACCACTGCTGCAGCAGCTAGCCCATAGACGTTGCAGGGGCGGGGTGCATGAGAAGCCTTGCCGAACACCTTTGCTTTCCTGGGATAGGCCCATCCAGCTTCCCTCTCCCACACTTGACCTCAGCTACAGCAGCCCCCTCTGCTGGCCTCAGCAGGGCCGGACCTGATCTCCGCTGATCTCCCTTCCTTCCAGACAGTTCGGAATTGCGATGAGATGTCACAGCAGGCCCATTCTATAGCCTGGGAGATTGAGGGCCGGAAGATCCCTGAACTGAGCCTACTTGTCTACCCAGACTCCAGTAACACTGGGGAAACATCCAGGCAGAAAGCCCAGCAAGATGGTTAAGTCGTAGGCTCTGAAAAGAGAGTCCTGAGTGTAAGTTTGAAGTCTGATTCTGCCACTTATTAGCTAAGACGAACTTGGGCAAGTCATTTCATTTGTTTAGTCTCAGTTTCCTCATCTGAAAAATGGGAAGAAGAATGCCTACGGGTGAGGCTGTTGTGAGGATCAAATAAGGTAGTGCACTTTATATAGTGTTTAGCACACACCATTAAGTGATTAACCCATTCTCCAGGAATTTGCCCAAGGAGGAACTTCCTGCTTATGGTAACACTGGCTTCCTTTAGGGGTCTTAGCCCTTAACCATGGGCTTCTGGGGAACCTCACTGTCCCAGATTTGTTTATTCAAACCCCAAAGCACTAAATGGCTGAACAGCTGCCAGAAGCTGCTGCTTCTTTATAGGATGGGGTCTGGGAGTCCTGGTACTGTGCAGGGGATAAAGGGTTAAGGCGCGTGGGGGGTGCTGGCGTGGGAGTGGGTCACCCCCTCCCCTTCCATTGATTATTCTCCTCTCCAGGTGTTTTTGTGGCCTTTTTCCCTCCCTTGGGTGCGAGTGGGGGCTGCTGGGTCCACTTCGGGCTTAGTTATTGTTTTAATTTTGGTGCTGGCTCCCTGGTGCCCGGAGTGGATAATGAAAGAGGAAAAGAGAGGTCAGGGTGGTGCCCAGGCAGCAGATTTCTGCCCGTCAGATTGGGCCGGGGTGGGTGGGGAAGTGGGGGATGTGTTAAGTTAATATCAATAAAACAACTGGAGTCTCAGAAGTGAGAAGCTACAGAGCCAAGCACAATGTCTTTGTGCTCTGAGCCTAAAGGGGCACTTTGCCTGTCCACAGTGACTCCCCAGAATGAGGCTGGGCATGGGGGTGGGGGGACAGTGAGCATACAGGCTGGGCGGGGTACAGCTCAGCGGCAGCAAGGAGTGACAGTGGAACGAGCGAGGACCTGGGCAGAGAAGGAGAGTCTCAACTCTGTCTCATGTTTTGTCCACTCTCTGGCTTTCCTCTTCCCATTGTCCTACTATGTGTCTAATCTTGAGGGTGGGCTTGGGTGGGGGTGTGTGTATGTGCTGTGGGGCTACTGGAGATGGAGAAAAATAGAGAAAGGAGGCGGAAAAGTGTAGGGGTTAAGATCATAAGCTTTGTTGTCAGACAGACCTGAATTACGGGCCAAGTTCTGCTTACTGGCTGTGCAACTTTGGCAAGTTACTGAACCTCTCTGAGCCTGAGTTTCATCATCTGTAAAATGGCACCAATAGTGTTGCTGACCTCAGAGGGTCATTGACATTATACATAGAGAACTCCAACCAGGGCCTGGAGTGCAGTGAGCACTCAGTACCTGCTAGCTATCCTTAACAAGCCTGTTTTCCTCAGCTGTAAAATGGGGATATCAGTTGTAACTTCCCCATAGGAGTCTTATGGGGAACAAATTAGATAAAGCCTGTAAAGTGCTTAGCACAATGTCTAGTACATAAATAAGCCCTCAGTACATGTTAGCTGTTGTTATTATATTATTTTTATCTTTATTATTCCCTGCTGCCTCGGAACTGGTGATTTAGTTGAGGAGACTGAGGCGAGGCCACTCCCTTAGCCATCTGAGGTACCTGGCTCCTTTCACAAGGGCTTTCTGAAGCCCAATCCCCTTGGAGAACCCTTCTGGTTTGTGTTTTTTAATCCAGGCAGATAGAAAGTTGCCAGGAGCTGAGATGATCGCTGGACTTGCAATAGATTGGGACCCCCATGACTACCCCTGCTCCCAGGAGAAACCTGTCAGCAACATGGCCGTCTGTGGGAGGGCCGACAGGGCCTTACTCGTGTCCCCATGAAGCTCAAGAGGTGCGTGGGCTGGAGGAGGGTGTTCACCTGTTTCCACCTGGGAGGCTCTGGGGAGAACCCGGGTCTCAGAACACCCCTATCCCTTTCCCATCCGTGCTCCTCCAATTCCTCTCCCTCTGCCAAGGCTGGAGGTGGGGTGGGGGCTGAGCAGATCAAAAAAGAGGGTAGTTAATGTTTCCCACTTGACCTTTCTCCTCCCCCCCCCCCAGCACTTGCCCCCAGCGGGCGGGCAGGCTGAGGGGGTGAATGGAGTAGAGGGCACGATTTTCACATTAATGGCAGCATATGTTGTGTTTATTGACACCGCAGGGTCCGTGCTTGTGGTGAGGAGGGGGGCTCCTAGGAGGCCACAGGCAGGAGGGGGCTGGGGGAAGAGGAGATGGAGGGGAAGGCTGCCTGCGGCTGAGGAGGGGGAGAGAGAGGGGAGCCTGGGGCCTGGGGGGAGGGAGGCAGGAACAATATTGTTGCGCGAGCACACCAGGTGCTCGCTGTCAGCCCGAACAAAAAGGAAGAGTCAGCAACTCTGAGGCGAGGCGGGGCGGGGCGGGGCGGGGCCGGGGGTGTGGGGCGGGAGGCGGGAGCCACCGCCTTCTCCAGCCTTGCAGCCTCTCCCTGTTAACCCCTGCTCTGCCACGCTGCTGAAGAAGGGAGGAGCATCCGGGGGATCTCCCCTCAGCCCTGGTCTATTCAGAGATACCACATCCCCGTTAGTTCTCTGGGAGATGTGGTTACGTCTGGGGTTGGTTGTGGCAGGACTTTCCTTTCCCTTCCTCAAAGCCTGAAGGAAATGAAGCCCCCTCTCTGTTCCATGCTTTCCATAATGGGGGCGCGTGGCGGGGGCGGACTTTATGTAGTCCTTGGGAAGTCGGCAAACCAGAATGGCAGGAGTCAGTGACCTAGGGCTTCTGAAAGCAGCTGCAGGTAGGGGCTGTGTGAAGAAGGGATTTAAAAAGGGGATGATGGGCCCTCCAACGGAGGAAGTGAGTTTGCAAAGATCCCCACAATTCCCCTCTCCCTACCAGGGCGGCAGATTCCTTACCTCCTGGAAGTCTTCCCAGGGTTGTCTGGCCTAGGGCCAGGGGAGCAGGAGGAGAGGGGGACTTGGCCTGTTCTGTAGAGATGGCTCTCAGTCAGCTGAGAAGACTGGCTTGCTCACTCCTTAGTCCGAAAAGCACTGGGGGTTCATCTTGGAAACCCAGGATAAGGAGCGTAAATAGCAAAATGGGCTCACCACCCTGGACCCTAATCTGGAGGTCTGGGAGGGTCTCCTGGGTTCCTGGCTGGGGAGCAGAGCTGCAGGTGCTCGGCTTTCACTGGTCTCCCTGTCTCCCTTCCTCTTCCTGCAAAGCCAGGAAGGGAAGCAAGGTGCTCAGAGATGCTAGGACTCCGCTTTCAGCATTCTCACTGCTTGCGTCCCTCCCCTAGGGTTGTGGGAGGGTGGGAGGGAGGGAAAGAGGATCTGTGAGGGGAAGAAGGGGGACTGGCAACGCCCTACCCCAAGGAGGCAAGAGTTAGGGTTTATACTCCACCCCCTGAGTGCTGGTCTCCTCCAGCCTGTGACCTAACATTCTGGAACCTTCCATCTGGGCGTTAACTGTCGTCCTGGCTATTCTATTCTAGAGTCCATGTCTTGGTCACTCTGGATGAGTGTCCTAGATCCCCAGGCACTGGGGCAGGGGGAGGGGAGGCACTAGAGGAGGAGGAGGGTGTCCTTTCATATCCCCACTCTCGAGCCCCACCGCTCTCTGGCCACCAGGGGTCTCTGAATATAGGTGCAGAGGCCTCTGGGGATGTCGCCACCCAGGGCTGCGCTCGAGGCGGGCACGCCGACCTGGAACCCTCCTCGCCACCTTCCCCTTGCAGACAGGCAGCTCCAGCCCTCGCACCTCGCGCTCGGGGGCACCCTCTCCCGCGCGGCGGCACGAAGGCCAGCGCAGACCCTGCCGCTCGCACCCCTCGCCGCTCTCACCCCTGCTCTTCCCAGGGCTGCAGGCCGGGGCCGCGCCCCTCCTCGCCGGGCTCCAGCTGCGCGCGGAGCGGTCCCGGCTCGGCTCCAGCTCCTCAGTGGCCCTGCTCCCCCATTACCCTGATGTCGGCCCCTCTCCCCCTCGGCTTTATCGGCTCTCAGCCGTCTCCGCCAGGGTAATGAGGGCCCTCCTAATTACCATCGCACAAACTCCACTTACATTAACAGCTCCTTCCGAGGAGCGGCAACATCTGCTGTGCGCAGGCAGGCGCCCCTCCCCCGCCCCTCGCCCCCCTTCCCTCGCCGCTCCCCTCTTTCTGGGTCCTCTCCCCCGACCCTCTTCTCCACACTCTCTGGCCCCCAGCTCCTACCCTCCTCTTCTAATCTCTTCTCTATTCACGCCCTCCCCACCACTCTGCCAGCCAGGCCCTTTTCAACTTCAGCATCCCAGAATGAGAGAGATCCAGGTAGAGGCAGGGCCCCAGAGGTACAGAGAGATGGAGACACTCAGATAGGCGGGGCCGGGCTCCAAGAGACGCATAAACCCAGGGCCCCAGAAACACAGCCAGGAACAAGTAGAAAGTGGAAGCAGCGGAGATTGTGAAAGAGATGGGGGTGTGGGGTGCGCCAGACTACCTATGCGGAGCAGGGCAGGGGCTGTCTTGTCCAGGGCAAGGTATGTGCACGGTATGCATGTATGTGGACACGTGTCATGTATTGTGCATGCTCATTTCAGCATCATGTGTATATGTACACATGTCAGTGTATGCGTGTGTATCTGTGTGCATTCATGAGTACATCTATTAATCTATTATGCATTTGCACCAGGTATGTAATTATATTTGCCTAGATGTATCTCTGTGCTTGCATTCTGTGACTGTGTATCTGTGTATGTGCATATACTTGTCTATCATATATGTGATGTTGCATGTGTAGCAGATGAGTGTGACTTGTGTACATGTATGATCCATGTTCAAAATCATGTGTGGATTTGGGTGAGATGCCTATGTGGCTCTGGGTGTGTTTGCATCTCTGCATGCATGCCTATGCATGTGTGTATCATCTGTGTAATTATTTGATGAGAGTGGGAGCATGTGTGTGTTCCTGCTCCATGGGGGATGACAGGCAGTTGGGAAGACACTGAGCCCATTTTATCTGAGGTTAACAGGGGTCACATTTCACTCCTGGAAGTCCCCCACCCTCCCCCCACCCCATACAATTAAGCCTCAGTGTGGTGGAAAGACAGCCAGCAGACATTAAGAAAGTTCAACAATATTATCAGCTCCTAATCCAATTAGTTACTGTCTATTTGGGAATCCAGCTCCAGGTCAGCTTCTGGGGAGGAGGCCTGGAAGATAGGAGGGCATGGGATGGGGACAGACTGAAAGAAACTATTGAAGGTGGCCAGGGCTGTATTCCAAAACACCACCTAATACTGTACCTCCCACTTGCTACTTGGAAGCTGGGTAGCTCTGGGGAAGGGCCTGCACTGCACAGGAGGCGCTGAGATATGGGGTTTCATTTCCAGAGATTGGGGTATAAGAGAAGAGGGGTTGTCTCCATCATCTGAGAGACCACCTGCCTCTTTCCAGCCTTGGGATCCCTAAGAGGTGGCTGGGAGCTGGACAGCCTGCCTCAGGGCTGTGGCCAGGTTCCGGGAGTCAGAGGAGGAGATGTTGGTAAATGCACTATTAGTTCTTGAAGCCACTTCATTAATCCTGCCCTCTGTTTTATTTCCTCTTTTCTCTCCCACATCCTTTTCTGAGCTTTAGCGGGACCTCTACTCCCTCCCACCCCAGGACAAGCAGGGGCAGTGACTTGAGCCCATAGAGTTCCCAGGGTCCCTCTCCTGAGTATAAATAGTGGAAGAGAACCAGAACATGGATTCCTGACCTTGGACAGGGAGCCGCTCAGTGGGACTAAGGGCCCTGGGCAGGAGGGGAATAGGTGAGGTGTCTTCACCCTGCTCTGACCCTCTCTGACCTCTCAGGGATGGACAATATCCTGGGTGCCCAGGATATGCAGACGTCTAACAGGAAAAGGGATGGCTCATGTATTCCAGGCCAGATTCCAGGCCACCCTAGCTCAGCAGTCAGGGGCAGGCAGGGCTGACACTGTGGTGAACTCAGACCCCAGCTGTGGCCAAATCAGGGTGACAGGAACAGCCATGCTCCTCCAGGAGCCAAGCCAGGGGTCATTTTTGCTTGTTTCTTAAGGATAAAAGTCCATGGGCCTGAGCCCCCCAGAACTCGACTGCTTGTTCTTCCTGCCCCCAGTGCCCTCCTCTCAGTATAGAAACCCCACGATTCGCTTTCTTCTCACTGCCCTTTTCAGGCACATATTCTTGAAAACACACACACAACTATATATACACACACACCTACTCACAAACCTGCCTCTAAGACTCCAGGCTGGAGATGGCCAGGGTATAAAGACATTGGCAGTATTCCTCACCTAAGGACTTACAAAGGATCTCCGTGCTTTACAGAAGACTCCTCTGAAAGGCATTTCCCCATTTCCACCCCCAAAAGATAACAACGAGGATAATACTTTAACGATAATGATAATAATACATATATTTACCCTAGCAGTTTTCATCCTTAGTCAAGCCTTGGAGTCACGCAGAAAGGCTCTTTAAAAATGTACATGCCCAGGCTCCACCCTGGATCAAGCCAATCTGTATCTCCACGGTTGGGTCCCTGGAATCCATATATTTTATAAAGCCCCATAAATGTTGGCTATGGTTTAAAAATTCTATCAATTTTTTTTTGTTTGTTTGTTTGTTTTGCGGTACGTGGGCCTCTCACTGTTGTGGCCTCTCCCATTGCAGAGCACAGGCTCCGGACGTGCAGGCTCAACGGCCATGGCTCACGGGCCCAGCCGCTCCGCGGCATGTGGGATCTTCCCGGACCCGGGCACGAATCCGCGTCCCCTGCATCAGCAGGCGGACTCTCAACCACTGCGCTACCAGGGAAGCCCCTATCAGTTTTTAACATTGCAATTTACAAATGACAAAGCACTGCCTCTTGTTCTCTCATTAGCCAGAGCAGTATTATTATCTCCATTTTATAGATGAGGAAACTGTGGCCCAAGCTGATTAAAGGTAGTGGTTTTCCCTTCCTTCCTTCCTCTCTCTCTTTCTTTTTTAACATATTTATTTATTTATTCATTTATTTTGGCTGTGCTGGGTCTCAGCCGTGCCACAGGGATCTTCGTGGCGGCATGCGGGCTCTCAGTTGCAGCATGCATGTAGGATCTAGTTCCCCGACCAGGGATTGAAGCTGGGTCCCCTGCATTGGGAGCACAGAGTCTTAGCCACTGGACCACCAGGGAAGTCCCATCTCTCTTTCTTTTTTATTAAGGAACCAGATCTCCTGACTCCAAGGGCAGCTTGTCAGGTTCCAACAGAATCTAGTCAGTCATTGGAATTTAGAACACCTAGATGGGTCTGCCCTGATGAAAGAGCTCCCTCCTTTGTGATGTCTGCTTCCAAGCTCAGCCTCTTCCTGGATATCAATTCCTTTAATTTAACAATCCCTTATTAAGCTCTTACTTAGGCAATATAGAACATCTCAAGAAGAATAAGACAAGAGTCTTGCTGTCTGCTATGTGGCAGGAGAGAAGCAACGTGATGTATTTGGACAAACAGGGACTTTGGTGTCAGGTAGTTTTGCATCTGTATTCTTGTTCTACTATATATCATCCATGTCATTTTGTTCAACTTATAAGCAGCTCGGAGCCTCACTTGTAAAATGGAGATAATAATACCAGCTTTCTAGAGTTGTTCCTAGTGTCACATCTGATCAATAGATGGTAAATATGATTACTATTATTTGAAATATAAAGAACTATACCACCTGCCTGAATGGCTATAATTAAAAAGGTTGACAATACTGGAGCAACTAGAACTCACACCCATTGTTGGGAGTGTAAGTTGGTAAAATCACTTTGGATTAATGTTTGGCAGTACCTACTGAAGCTATGTATATCCTATAACTCTGCAAATCTACTCCTGGGTATATGCCCATGAGAAATAAATACACCCACCAAAAGTCATGTACAAGAATGTTCACAACAGCTGATTTTATAATAGTCCTGAATGGGGACAACCCAGATGTCCATCCACAAGAGAACAGGTAAATAAATTTGACATAGTCACACGATGGAATACTACAAAGCAAGGAAAAAGAATAGACTACTGAAATATGCACGGATGTAGATGAACCTCACAGATATAATGTTGCACGAAATAAGCTGGACACAAAAGAGTTTACACTGTACGATTCAGTTAGATAAGGTTTCATAACAGGCAAAATTATTCTAGGATGATAGAAGTTAGAATAGGAGGTACTGGGGAACAGGGCACAAAGGATCGCTTTGGAGTGCTAGAAATGTGCTATATCTTGATCTTATAGGTTACGCATGTGTGTATTTGCTTGGGCGTGTGTATGTAAAAATTCATTTAAAATTCACTTAAGATTACTACACTTGACTGTATATAAGTTATACTTCAATTAAAAATAATTATGCTATGAGGCAGCCTAAGATTGATGTCTTGAGAGGAGTAAAAAGGACTATGGAACTCAAAGGAAAGTGGTCATCAAAGTGGTCATCATGCTTAGGGAGGAGATCAGGAAATGTTTTATAAGAAGAGGCATTTATTATGGGACTTGAAGAAAAGATGGAACATTGGTAGGTAGAGAAGGAAAGAGCGGCTGACGAAAAAGGCATTTTCCAGTTGGGATGCTCTTGTGTCTCGAAGGGTGGGGAGGAGGAAGAAGCCTGCAGAGGCAGTTTGAGATTAGATCAGCGAGACCCTCCCTGAGTGCCAGCTGAGAAGTTTGTACCTAAATGGGCGCCACAGTGTTTGAGCAGTACAGGGGCTTAATGGAGTGTGCTTAAATAAGATTCATCTGGCCGCAAGTGGATTGGCTGAATGGAGGGGAAAGAGGCAGGGTGTCCCTGTGAGGCAGGCTGTGGGCCTGCTGCAGACCCAAGGGCTGTGGGATCCTGGGCCCCAGTCCCTTTGGGTGGCAGGGCCATGCCCCAGGAGGAGCCATGGTGCAGTGATGGGAGTCAGGAGAAGCAGGCATGCGGAGATGGCTCAGCTGAGGGCGGAGTCCTCAGGGAGACAGGTTCCTCCCCAAGCCCCCATTGGGGCATCTGCTGCTGCTGCTTCTGCATTCCTTCACCACTGGGCCCAGAACAGTGAGCTCTGGTTTTTGCCCTGCGGGACTGCTGGAAGCTGGGCCTGGAAAAGTGCTCTTCTGTGCCTGTCTCCTGCCTTCCAGCAGGGCCCAGCACTGTGCCAGGGATGGAGAAGATGAGTAAGAAACATTTGTAAGGTGAAGTCTTAGTTGAGTCTGGCTCAACTAAGACAGCAGGAAAGTCCTCAGAAAACTGAAAAGAAGGAAAGTGTAGTTTGCCTCAGTTTGCATATATCACTTACCAGCTGTGTGATCTTGAGCAAGTTACTTTCTGTGCCTTGACTCCTTCTAGGTCTGTGGGGATAATAATAGTGCCTGTTTCCCAGAGTTATTGTGAAGATGAAATGAAATAAAGCATCCAAAGCAACTGGAATAAGGCCTGATATATAGTAGCTCCGGAGAAACGTTAGTGATTTGTATAATTGCTTCCAATGGTGGGATTAAAGGTTTTCTTTCTCTCGTTTCTTTACACTTACTTTCTGCAATGAGCATGGATTACTTGGCTAAGCAGGGAAAAAATTAAGTAAAAGAGGGAAGAAAAAAGAAACTGGTGATAGAAACATGCTTGAAGGGGCAACCAGAGAAATGGACACTCTTACTCAGAAACACTCAGCCCCAGAGCAGGGAGAAGGGGCTGTCCCCATACATATGCCTGGCTCAGCTCAGAGGCTTGAGTACAGAAGGCAGTTGTGTTTGAACCTTAAAGAGTAAGAGAGGTTTACATTGATTGGCATGTAGATGACTCAGCTCTACAAACAAATCCAACATCTTTAATAAAAAACCATCATTGGGACTTCCCTGTTGGCCCAGTGGCTAAGACTCCATGCTCGCAATTCAGGGGGACTGGGTTTGATCCCTGGTCAGGGAACTAGATCCCGCATGCCACAACTAAAGATCTTGCATGTGGCAACTAAGACCCAGCGCAGCCGAATAAAACAATAAATATTTTTTTTAAAGCCATCATTCATTGAGTGCTTACTAGGTGCCAGAGTTTTTATATATTATACTAATCATCGCCACTACCCTACGAGGTAAATATTATTACCCCAATTGTTACACCACTCTGAGAAATAAGTTACCCAAGGTCCTACCACAAAGCTGAGATTTTTAACCCAGTGTTGAATGACTTCTTTCCACTAACTCTCCAGGCCATATTCCACATATAAGATGCAGGAAATTCCTCTAAAAGGGAGGATGCTGGGCAGCCAGGCCCTCAGGCCGGGACCCCCCCCTCCCCAAGCAGGACTGCGCTGGGCTGGGCATTCCTCCTCCCATCTATTCTCTTCCCCCAGGTTACTGCAGGGAACTGCCAGTCCCTGGACTTGTCCCCAGACCTCCTCCCTAAAGGCAGGCACCAGGCAATGGTCCCTGTCCCCAATCCAGTCAACATTGCCTCAGTCTCCCACCCTCCTAGATGGCTGACTCCCCTTGCCCCAACACCCTCTTCTTCTCCACTAGAACTCCCCTCCACCCCCTCCTCCATTCTCTCTTCATTGCTGGACACCCACTCCCCTCCCTTGCCTGCCAACATCATCCATCAGCAGCACTTGAAGCTCTGCCACAGCCCCTTGAAGTTGCTAAATCCCCTATTTGGTTTAGTTCCACTCCACCTCCCCCTGCACAGAGGGACCCAATGGGATGTAGGGAAATTATATATGTAATAAAGAGCTGGTTTGCTCTGATAATTCTGATAATGATACACACCTCACACCTTCCCCCCCCACACACATTGCCATATATACATGCACATATTATACCCTACACCTCCCAATCCACGTACCCACCAAAACACATTCCGACCTGTGGACATGCAGCTCACATCCTGGTGACACTCCCCTGACCAGCGTCTATATTCACCCCACTAAGGTACATTCTCTGGAAATGTTCTGGGTCAGCTCTCCTCTACCTGGTTCCCATAACATGCTGCACACCCTCACCATGGCATTTACTGCCTGTGTCCTGAGGCCTGTCTTCTCTGAAGCCCATTAGACTATGAGCAGGAATAGCATCTGTGGTTCAATATTAAGCAAGCACACTGCTTGGGGAACATGGTGGCTCCCTCATAACCTTGTTGAGTGAATGACTGAATGAAGAAATGAGTGAATGCACACATCATTACAGTCATCCCCTGAGAAACACACATTACATCTTGGGATATCCCCCATCCCTACCTGCCCCCCATCACCATCTGACTGTATCTTTCACTTACAACAACACACACACCACACACTATGGAGGCATTCACTTGTGCTAGGGGGTGCTCGTGACACACACCTCAGCTGCCTGGGCTCCTCCTGTGTGTGTGGCGGGGAAGTAGGGGGAGGGAATGTGTGTTTGAGCATGGGTGAGTATATGTGATGAGTGTGCGAGTGTCTGAGCGAGCGTATGTATGTGTGTACATGCATGCACGGGCACCCAAGCTTTGGATTCCCCACACTTACCTTACTCTGCATCTTCTTAAAAATCTTGACAAGAATCATGTGGTTCTTGTTCAGGTTTCCTTTTCTTCCTCCCCCCACCTAAAGTCTGGCTCCTTTTAGAGAGAAATTTTCTCCTCAGTTTCCCTGTTTTTCTGCAGCCCAGGGAGGCTTAGGAAGGAAAGAGGGGTGGGGGGGTGGGTAAGATGAGGAAGTCTCACTTCAGGTCAGCTCTACTCCTATGGTCCTGGTCAATGTTCTCCCTGCTTCCACCTGCCCTCTACCACCACTTCCTGCCCCCATTCACATCTAGGAGAAAGCAGAACCCAAACACAACAGCCTCTGCCCTCTGAGGACTAGAAAGCCCGTGGCTCCCAGAGGCCCCCAGGCTTGCTGATCGCCCACACTGCTTGGGGCCACCTCTCTGTCTCCACTCATGAATCCTGGCCTCTGTGGCTCTGTGCTTTTCCTGGTCCCCTTCTTGCCTCTAACCTGGTGTCTTTGCTCGACTATCACCATCCGGCTAGCCAGCTCCCAACCACCGTCCCTGGCTCCGTTTCCTCACCTGTGGCAGGGGTCCCCCACAGCCCTCGGACGGCTTTTCTTTAGGGAACCTCAGAGATCCTCCGAGTCATGGCGACTCAGCCATTTTCCCAAGGTGGAGCCCTCTCCTGGGCAAACTTAGTCACTGCAGCAGCTTTCTGCCTCTGAGGGTGACTTCAGCCAAGCTCTGGCCTCTCTCCTCTCCTCACTGACCTGCAGGACCCGGCTCCTGGGTCCTCTCCATGTCGCCCTGCCCCCTGTCATGCAGGTGTCCTTTGGCCCCTCCTGGACTTATCCTCTGTCTGATCCTTATGGTCACTGCCTCCCCCTTGCTGCTCCTCCACCACCACCCCAGGCCTGCCTCAGCCTCCTGCAGCTCTCCTTAGACAAGCCTCCCAATCACCTAGGGCCTGGAGGGTTCTGGGTCTGCCTCAGAGAGAGCCACTCACAATCAGCCTGTCCTCACATGTACCAGAATGTTTGATTTTCTTTCTTTACTTTTTTTTTTCTTTTTTTAAAAAAACACTGATCTGATCATGTCACAGCTCTGTCAATGGCTCCCCACTCTTCTAGGATAAAGGCCCCAAATCTCCGATCATGTCACAGCTCTGTCAATGGCTCCCCACTCTTCTATGATAAAGGCCCCAAATCTCCAATCATGTCACAGCTCTGTCAATGGCTCCCCATTCTTCTAGGATAAAGGCCCCAAATCTTCCTAAAGCCTGGTGGGCTCTGGCATAGCCTGGCCTCTGTTGACCTCCCATCCTCCTATTACGTTCTCTGCACGCCCTGAGACCCAGCCACAACGACCTTCCTAAGGATCTTTCTACTCCTGGGACTCTCCAGGCCTCCTCTGGAAGCCACAGGGCTTCGGGCATGTTGCTTGCTCTGTCTGAAATGCTTTTCTCTTTTCTTTTCTCCTATTCAACTCCTTCTCATCCTTCCAATATCAACTCAGATGTTACTTCCTCAGAACAGCCTTGCCTTGCCTTGCCTCCTAAACTACATGTGCTCATAGCATCAGGAACACCTGCTTGGTTGGACTAACTACTTTTATAATTTTACATTTATTTATGTGATTATTTCGTCAATGTCTGACTCACCCACTAGAGCTCTGGAGAACAAAGAGTATGTTTTTGTGCATCATTGAATCCACAGGGCCATATCTGGTACATGGGAGGTCTTTGATTTTTGGTGAAACTTCTCTCTTCGTCCAGCCTGAGACTGCTGATTAATTCATTCATACCTCAAATATTTATCAGATAGTACTTGCTTTGAGTCCTTTCATCATGTTACTTACCTTCTCAAGAACTTTCTGTGGTTCCCTATTACCTCACAAACTAAGTCTAAAGTCCTCTCTGGATTTTTCAGGCTTTGATAATCTAGCTTCCTCCACTCAATCCAAATTTATTTTCTATCACTACTCTTTGCTTCCACCAAGCAAACTCAGTAGCCCATAAAAATACCTTGTTTAGTCTCACCTTCATATCTTCATTCACACCATTCTCTCAGCTTGGAAGGACTCTCTTCTTTACCTTCACTTACTCATCCTTTAAGGCCAAGATCACATCCCAGTTCTTAACACAAAGCCTTCCCTGACCATTCCAGCACTCACTGAGCTCCCAGGGCCTGTACTCTCTGTACACCCAGAATATCAGAGACTGTCAACCTTGGAAGGACCACAGAGACCACAGGTTCAACCAAAGTCTGATCAACCTCTAAAATCATATTTTCCAAGCTTCAGCATTCAAGTACCAGCTTCATAATTCATGCCATATCCATATACCACCAATAATGTTACTTACTTGATATTTTTCTTTAAATCAACTTCCTATTTTTTACTTGAGTATGTTTATTATTTAAAAAAAAAACAAACCTTACAGCACTACAGTAACTGGAAAACCAACCATCAGTTGCCAAAAATAGAAAGTCATTATAAAAAAGTAAAATAAAAAAAACAATGAGGGCTTCCCTGGTGGCGCAGTGGTTGAGAGTCTGCCTGCCAATACAGGGGACACGGGTTCGTTCGTGCCCCGGTCCGGGAAGATCCCACATGCCGCGGAGCAACTAAGCCCGTGCGCCACAACTACTGAGCCTGTGCTCTAGAGCCCGCGAGCTGCAACTCCTGAGCCCGCGTGCCACAACTACTGAAGCCCAAGCACCTAGCCCTCCGCAAAAAGAGAAGCCACCACAATGAGAAGCCCGCGCACCGCAACCAAGAGTAGCCCCTGCTCCCCGCAACTAGAGAAAGCCCACATGCAGCAACGAAGACCTAACACAGCCAAAAAATATATACATATATAAATAAATTAATTAAATAAAATTAAAAAACATTACCATTTTAACCATTTTTAAGTGTATAGTTCAGTCAGTTCAGTGGTGTTACATTCACATTATTGTGCAATCATCGCTGCCATTGTCTTCCAAATTATTTTTATTTTCTCAAACCGAAATTCTGTACCCATTAAACACTAACTCCCTATTCCCTTCCTTGCCCCAGCTATTTGACCACCATTTTACTTTCTGTTTCTATGAAGTTGGCTACTCTAGGTGCCCCATGTAAGCATAATCACACAGTATTTGTCGTTTTGTGCCTGGCTTATTTCACTTGGCATCATTTCTTCAAAGTTCATGCATGTCATAGTATGTGTCAGAATTTCCTTCCCTTTAAAAGCTGAATAATATTCCATTGTATGTATATACCACATTGTGTTTATTCATCTGTCGATGGACAGTTCTTAGCAGCGTTATTCACAAGAGCCAAAGGGTTGCTTCCAACTTTGGCTCTCATGAAAAATGCTGCTTAGAATATGGGTGTAAGGAAAGTGATATCTTTTACAATAGTCTGTGGTATCCTCACACAGTGGAATATTATTATTATTATTTTATTTTTTATTTTCTTGGTCGTGCTGTGTGGCTTGTGGGATCTTAGTTCCCAGACCAGGGATCAAACCCGGGCCCACGGCAGTGAAAGTGCCGATTCTTGACCCCTGGACCACCAGGGAATTCCCTCACATGTGGAATATTATACTGTAGTCAAAACAAAGAAACTTAAGTGACATGAAACAGTATGGATGACAATATAATATGTGAAACAGTCCAAGAAAATTATATACAGCCTGATACCATTTTTAAATAAAATTAAAAAGTTAAAATTTTAAATATACTTTTTAGGAATACATTTAGGTGCAAATATATTAAACTATGTGGACTATATTAAAAGGAAAGCAAGAGAATGATGAATATGGGATTTAGGATGTTAATTGCCTCAGATCAGAAACATGGAAGGGAACACAGGGACCATTTGGTTAGTTGTTAATATTGTCAAGGTCTGAGATTTTGTTTTGGGTGATAAATTCATGGGATGCTTATAGTATTATTTAAAAGCGACTAATTTAAAAAACTAACTAAATATATATATAAAGTGGTCCATGCAAGGACCAAGATGAGATTGTGTCATGAACAGAGGAATATGATTAATCCAGTTCTGTGAACCCAGGGTCCAGTGGAAAAAAGAAGAAAAGAAAGAAGGAAATGGACAAGAAAATAACTTTCTCACTATGGGATTCAGTGTGATTTAACGTCTTGTCAATGTACCATCAAAAATCTTCTGGCATTCTGCCAGAGGTCCAATTTCTACACTTGGGGAAACAGCTCTAAAATATCTCTGTCATGAGGCTGCCTGCTTCCTCCTCCATTTTGCTTACCTCCAACATGAGGGAACTTCATGGACTTCTGGAGATACTTACCTGGACAGATCCTTTTGTCAGGAAATATTCCCTGGCATGGAGAGAATTCAGCCTCCCTGCAATCCTGCCCACTGTCTTGTTCTTGCCTTGGTGCCTGGCACAGGCTTGGGCACATAGGAACCCAGAGTTTTCATATCAGTTGCTTCATGTTTAAGCCTCCAGCCTTGGAGAAGGAGCCAAGCCAATGTTTCCAACTGTAAGACAAAAGAATCCCAAACCTTTCTGAAAGAGAGCCTTTTTGCTCAATATAATCCATTTTGGGGGAAGAAAACAGCATTCTTAATAAAAACACTTAAGCAATTTGCTGATAAACTTTTAAGTGGATTCAATTTTCTTCTCAGAAACCAGTTTTCCATCTACCTCTGCAGCTGTGAGGGTGGGATGCATTTTATCCAGACATTATTTTTGTATGTCCAGCTTAACAATGATTCTAACCACTCACTCTTCTTCCTCTAGATGTGTCTACCGAGAGGTAATCCTTGAATTGGCCTCTTAGAGGGCTCTTCACTTGCAGCAAGACTGAAATAAAACTATGACACATGCTCATAAATAAATGGTCTAAAAAGCCTTTTTTAATGTGTTGGGTTTTTTTTTCTTTAACACAACTGAATACTTGAAGGAAGGTGGGCTAGAATTTCTTAGCCATATTTTTACTAATCCCCCGGGCTTGGATTAACTGAGACTCCTTGGTCCAAAACCCCTTGACCAGATTCTGTGGGGCCCCCTCCCAGCTTTAACCAGCCATTCTCTTCCCCTGACAGAGTCCATGGCCTTGGGAGTACAGGGGCAGGAGGGAGCTGAAGCAAGGGAAAGGGGTGAATATAGGCCTGAATGTATCTCCATAAATCCGGGTTCTCACTGAACCTCAGAACTAGGGATGAGGCCGCCTTCACCCCCTCTCCTGTATCTGAATGCCAGAACCAGTCACTGGGGTAGGGGATGGAGACCCTTGGGCAGAGGTTGAAAAGGAGTTATGAATACTGGTGCCTCAGGTAGCTGCTTGGCAGACTTGGTCCCTAAAACCTGGCCCCTGTCCAGCTCGGAAATGAGCCCCCCGCCTCCCATTGGACACGGGATTGTCTCCAGGCACAGCTGACTCACAGCTGCCAGGCCTCAGCCCCTCCCCCATGGGCTGCCCTAAAGGAAGCCGGCCCAGGATCACCAAAGCAGACCTGGGGAGTAGGCAGAAGGCCTGGGGTCTGCAAAAGTTCTGGGTATGCCTTTGGGGTGCCAGCTTGACTCCAGAGTCGTCATCTTAATCTTTTTCATAACTTCTAAGTTATAAATGTATATGTTGATGGTAGAAATTTGGGAACTATAGAGAAATATAAAGAAAATAAAATCACACATATTCTTACCACCTAGAAGCCATCACTGTCTATACTTTTGCTGGTTTTATTCTAGTCTTTTGTTTAATCTATAAATTTATTTTTGCTTCATAAATGAGATCATTCTATACCTAATGCTTTGTATCCTATTTTTTTTTGCTTATCATCATCTCCAGAGAATGTTCTTTGTGTGATTAAAAGTTCCTTGAAAATCTGAGTTTTAGTGGGTATAGGTTAGCATAAAGTCCACAAGCTCCCCTCTCCCCCAAACACAATCCCCCCCTCCATCCCCCAGTTTTCAAGAGGTCCTAATACATGGTCTGTGGAGCTGTAACTGTGGTAACTTTTCCAGTCAGGTGCTTGGGACCTCTCCGGGGGCAAGAGGAGGACTAGGCTAGGCCACGGGGACTCCCAGACCCATTCTGGGGGCAGATCCCTTCAGCTCTGGACCCTGCCGTATCCACCCACCCCCCGCTTAGGCACAGAGAAACTGGAGAGGAAATTTTGCTTTCCTAGGGTGGGCTGTCCCCACCCTAGTCATGCATGAAGTCAGTATTCTGTCTCCCCTCACCTCCCATGTTCCTTAGAAATGGGTGTCCACGGTTTCTGAGGCTGCAGGCAGCTCCAGGCCACTCTCAGCCATCCAAAAGCACCTCCCCACCTCCCCTTGGTCCAGGCGGCCCTGGGCTTGGGCTCCCTTTTCCTGAGAACAACTGGCGGTGGGGTCAGAAGACAAAAGAGGACCTGGAGCCAACATTTGACGTTTGGAGTTACCCACCCCCCACACCTCCCCACCTGGAAAGTGTCCGGGAGCCTCAGAATGACACCAGGGGGCACAAGGATCGGTAAGGCCCTGGGAGAAAGTGGCCCGCTCTTGGTGCCTGAACTTGATCCAGCAGAGACATGGGGTCCCTGCCCTTCCCCTCCTCCTCAGCGATGACTCCTCTCCCAGGCCCTCCTCCCAGCCTCCCAGGTCCCCGTCCTGATTGCAGCCCCCCCAGCCCAAAGTCTCTCCCAGGATCATCTCCATGTTTTAGAGCCTTGGCACACTCGGCAGTGATGAACCAATGAGAACTTTCCCACCCCATGAGGAAATCTCTAAGCCCAAACTCTAGAGGCAGGTCCAGTGACAGATACCCAGCCTCATGTTTAATCTAACCTGGCTCAGGGAAATAACGAGGCTTTGAGAGTTGTCCCCGGGTCTTCTCCCCGGGCCCAGTGCAGTAACAATTCTATCAATAGCTCACTTTGTACAGTACTTTAAACAGTGCATGTTCACATACATCTCCTCATTTGATCTGCTTACACTGCTATCAGGTAAGAAGGACTGGTCTTATTTTCCTCGTTTACAGATGAAAAAACTGAGGCCTGAGGTCAGACTGTTGGGAATATCACAACTTAGGCCCTCTGATCTGTGGAACCCCCCACCCGCCGGCCTCTTTCTTGGATACTCAGCTCCCTGGGACACTGAGAGATCAAGTTCCTCTGTTTTGGCTTTCCATGTCTGCAGATTTCAGACGGAGGCAGCCTCTGGCTCTTTCAAACCTAAATACTGCCGGGTCTTCACTCAGAAACAATTTCTCTGTCCCAGCATTTGTTTCTCTCAGTACATTCCCCTCAGTCGATTGTTGTTGGGAGGAAGGAGGGAGGAGCTCCTCATTTTGAAACCTCTCCTAATTGATTTCTCTCTGATGAGGTGCCGTAATCCTTTCTGGCTGCCCTTACCGCTTCTCCAGTTTCTTGAAACAGCCTCTCCATACCCGTTCTCCTGGCCTCCCACATATTCCCTGGGCTCGAAATACCTTTCTCGATTTTTTTCTTGGCAGCCATCATCCATGACAGGCTTATGACCCACACGTCCATCAGGAGAGCCTGCCTCCCAGAGCATGTACACAGGTGCACACAGGTGCGCACACACACACTGGGGGGGCGGGGTTCACCACATTCTGCTTCACCCACTCTGTTCAAGTCAGACTATGGCGGAGCAGCAGCTTCAAGGATGGATCTAAAGAATTCCGCCTGACGTGAGGCCTTTCTTGCCCAATCTATCAATGGCTTGTTGGGGGTTGAGGAAAGGTGTGAGGCCTGCTGTTTGTTCTCTGCTCAGCTTTGAGGCAGCTGGGGGAGACAGGCTTACCTGGGTGAACCTGACCCTGTGGGTAGGGAAGACACAGTCTCCTAGACTGTGGGCTACCTCTTCCCTCAAGACCCCCAGCCCCTTCACCAATCCCCTGACCAGGAGGAGAGCCACAGAGGCCAGGTGGGCTGAAGCAAATGCTTCAGGCCCCAGACCCCCAGAGCTGGGCTGGACCAGAACTCAAGCCTCTCACCCGAGCATTCTTGTCCCCCTTTTCATCCAGCCAGCTCTGGGGGAGGGAAGGAGATTGGCTGGGTGCAATGCAGTGTTTCTGGGGACTGGGGGTGGGGCGCAGGGGAGTCCATTCAAATTGACAAAAATAGAACATCAGCCTCATATCATTTTTCTCAAAACAAGATTTATTGAAGTTCTGTCGGTGAAAATCGCTGCTGTGTGGAACGCTTAACTTATAGATTAGATTACTCAGTCGTGCCTTACTACATTTTTCATTAGAAAAATATTGGCTGGGAGAGTTTGACCTCATAATCTCTGCATTTTAAACAATAACCAGAGGAAAACCAAATAGAAGGCACAAGTTAACGGGTTTCTCCCCCCAAGCATTTCCCCTGGGAGAGATTGGAGCGAGGGCCAGGAAGGCAACAGGAGCGGAATCTGCTGCGTGAGCAATTCCCCGTCTCCAGCCCACTCCCCAGAGGCCGCGGGAGGCGGCTGGGGACGGCAGAAGGAAGCTGAGCTGAGTCCTTGGGGCTTAGGCCCTGGCACATCCCTGCTCAGGTGGCCAGAGCTCTGCAGGGCCCCAGCCCAAGTAAGAGCTGTCGGTTAGCATATATCCATCCCAAAGACAAGACCTGAGTCCAGAATCCCAGGGCCATGGTGGGGCTCCATCTGGGCTGCTGGGGTGGAGGGGAGAGGGCATGACTACCTCTCCATCTCCCATCCAGGGGGGAATCCCTCCTAGAGGGTTTTATGGAGGAGGGAGTGACTCCAAGGCTAGGCCAGCTGGGACAGTCTAAGCTGACGTCAGGCATTCTGCTTGTTCCTCTGGACCCAAGAGCAGAGGCTCCTGGGGGATCCTAGGCCTGAAGCCCTTGAGCTGAGGGTGAGTGTGGGGTGCTGGCCAGCTTGAGAGAAGGGGGACGCCCGGCTACAAACAGATCCTTGGCCGCTTTACTATAGCTGATCGGATTCCTTGGAGGACGGCACCCCCAGCCCTGTCTCTGTCTCGGTTTCTACTTTCTGAGGCTTTGGTGATTTCTAAGTTCTGACACAGTCATTAGTTACAAAGAGCAATTATTTTTTTTTTTGTCATTAAGTCATTTTTTAAATGGCTCCGGGCGACATCACAGAACAAAGAAACAAAATATCCATGAAAAGACTTAATCACAAATTACTAATTATTTCACCCCCTCCTCCCTCCCAAAATCGTGAAATCTGAGCCCCATGAAAAGGGAGAAGGTCTCCCCAGCCATGAGCTCGCCATGGCTCTTAGGCACCTAATCCATCATGGGGGGAGGGGTGTTTCCTGCCCCTCTTGAGCCCCAGGGGAGGGGGTGGCAGGAGTCCTCCATCCCCAGCCTTTGAAGTTACCTTCTGCCCATAGATACAGCCCCTCAGTGGTGGGGGCATTTGAAAATGAGTGGGGGGGCCCCATCCAGAGCCCCTTACCTTGGGCCCCTCCTCCCAGGCCAGCAGTCTCCCCAGCTGGCATTCCACTCTGGGCCCTTTGAAGCCTCCTGGGCCACAGCAGAGAAGCCGCCCCCCTGCCGTGGGGCTCCTAGAGTCTCCAGCTGGAAAACAAACCAGAGGAGGAAGTAATCCTGGAGGGGAAGCCCCTGAGTCCCCAGACGTGAGGAAATAAAATGTATTTGACACTAAGATGTATGGGAGGAGTGGCAAGTCCAGAGTATGGGCCCCTCCATCCAGCCAGGCCTTCTCCTAGAGCTGACTGTGGTCTCCTTATCTGACCCCTGCTGAGTGAGAAGGTAGCTGCACAGAGGAAGCAGCAGTCATGGAAGCCCTGTCTAAGGCCAAGAACAAAGGTAGGTCTGCCAGCGAGGTGGGTTCTGAAGCAGAGTAGGCCTCCTAGGAACTTCCCACACCAGCCCCGTCTCTCTGCCCAACATGTCCAGTTCCCACTGAGCAGCCTATGCTGAGCTTCAGCCATCAGTTCAATAGTCACAAATGGAAGATCCTGGGAAGGATGGCATTGCAGGGCCAGAGACAGGGCCACTGAGAAAGATAGGTATGTGTCCAGGGTAGGGGGCAGCTGTGGAGTCCCCAACCTCAAAACCCAAATATCCTCCCAGGCTCTCCTCACAGCTCAACTCTGAACCTGACTCCAGACTAAACTCAACCCCAGCGTTCATCCATGTAACACCATGCTTATCAAAACCTTACTACGTGCCAAGCAAGA
This sequence comes from Physeter macrocephalus, assembly GCF_002837175.3. Classification (NCBI taxonomy): domain Eukaryota; kingdom Metazoa; phylum Chordata; class Mammalia; order Artiodactyla; family Physeteridae; genus Physeter; species Physeter macrocephalus. The sequence goes on from NW_021145335.1 coordinate 41,854, forward strand.
GGACTACATCAGTTGCCAGGAGAGAACTAGATCCTACCTTCCTGGAGACCTAGTTTACTTTTCCTGAGTATCTTTTTACTGAGAAGACTTGGATAAAAGAGAAAGTCAAAGCCATGCCCAGTGTCCCATCCTAGCCTTTGCTCACTCCTTGGTTGTTTGGACAGTGGTCCTTGGTTGTTCTCTGACTCCCCATTCAGACCACTCCCTTAAACACAGGTCTTGTGTATCTCCTGTGTCTACCTCCCTGCCAGCCCTGCACCTGACAGAGGTGGAAACGGTTTATCGGAAGGAAAGAAGGCAGACGAGCAGGCTTTGAATAAACAGAACCACCTTAACAAATGTTTGCAACCATTGTTCCTATGTCGTATGACCAGTGAAGACCTTGAGTATAAATATGCAAATTATTGGAATCACAGTCACTGTCCCAGGCAAGAGAGCTTAGAATTCAAATAATCATTGTCAGCCACACAGAGTACGCCCTCTCCCTCTTTCTCATTCTTGTCAAACTGTCCTCTTTCTTCCCTCTCTTAAAATCTTTCTGACCAAGGAATGTCTGGCAATATGCTGGTTCTTGGGCTGCCTTTATTAAAAGCACTTCTTTAAAAGGAGCAGGTTTTTCTTGGAAGTTATCTGCTCCACTCTCCCGCTGCCCAAAGCTCTAGTTCAGTGGTACTAGCCACTCCTCAGACCTGTAGAATGTGTGAACCTGGGAGTATGACCCTACTCTGGGTGTAAAAGAGACTGCTGGTGGTCCTCCAATATCCACTCTCCACTTTTAAAAATAATAAAACCCTCAAGTTTTAGCTGGAACCTAGCCACCCAGTTTAGGACTACATTCCCCAGACTCCCTTGCAACTAGGTGTGTCCAGTTAACTAGATTCTGGCCAATGAGATGCAAGCAGAAGTAATGTTATACCTTCTGGGCTCTGCCCTTAAAAAGAAGGAGCTGACCCTCCACATCCTCTTCTCCCCTTTTCACTGGGTGTGAAATGGACATAGGAACTAGAGCATCCATCTTAGAGCTCAAGATGGAAGCTATGTGTTGAGGACGGTGAAGCAATAATAAAGGAGGAGACTGGGACCTTGACACTTGGGATGGAGCTGCCATATCTGTTCCGGAGTGCTTCTGCTTAGACTTTATGGGAGACAGAGAGACAAACTCATTATGTGCCTAACCCACTGTTATCTTGTAATTTGCTTAGTTTCTTTCCTTTTGCTTCCCTGAACAAAAGAAAAGCAAAGGATCTAAGGCAGCACTGTCCAACACAATGTGAACCATATATGTTATTTTAAAACTTTTAGTAGACACATGTAAAAAATTAAAAGAAACAGGTGAAATTAATATTATCTTTTATTTAACCCAGTATTTCCAAAATGTTATTTCAACATGTGATCAATATAAATAATTATTAAAGAGATAGTTTCCATTCTTTTTCTCATACTAAGTTTTCAAAATCCAATGTGTATTTACACTCCCATCTCAATCTGACTAGCTGCCTGTCAAGTGCTCAACAGCCCCATGCGGTAGTAGCAACAGGATTGGCCAGTACAGGTCCAAGGGAGCTGCCAGAGGCCTAACCAGTTAGGGACTGAGGACCAGCCCTGAGTCAAATACAGCAGCTACAGTAACCACTGCTCCTACTGCTGCAAGGAGTGCCTTTTGGCAGTTATCCCATTTCCAGCCAGATGTCTGGCACACCCATCACGCTTTGGCTCCAGCTCACTGGGAAAAACCTCTATGCCTTAGTTTCTATATTGGACCCTGGAGAAGGGCTATCTTAGGAAACAAGTAGACCCCTAGGAAGATGGAGAAAGGGAAGAGAAAGGTGGAATGTGGGTTACCTTCCAACCTCTACTTTGTAATCAGAACACAGTGGAACAGGAAAGACAGTGCAGGTCTGATTACAGAGGCATTAGGAGAAGGGGGTTCTCCCTCCCGGCTCAGGGAGACCCTGGGCCATGACGTGTCCCTCCTGAGCTTGCCTACAGGGTCAGGCTTACCTCATACACTTACAGGGATTAAGGAAAGAACAATACCACATGAAGAGTCCATATTTACCAATGTAATCCTTGCTACCAACTCTCTCATCTGGACAACAATTCAACATCCTTAGCGTTGTCACAGCCTTCTTCACTTGTGACCATAATTATTGTCACCATCGCCACTGATAACTACCATAATCCCCCAAATGATTGCTCCTGTTACTGTGAGCTTCAATATCACCACTTCCTTCACCATGACAATTACCATCACTTACTCCCTTTATCACCATGGCAGTGATCATCAACAAATCATAATAACATTATGACCACTCATCACCACATTCCTGCTATTACCATAATCATACAACCACTATAATCCTCAACCTCACTGACAACCACTGCTACCATCACCACAATAAGTATGAGAACCTCCAGCATCTCCTTCACCTCTTCTTATAAGGTCACTCCCAGGCTCTCCTTTTCCTACCTAGAAATCCTCGGAGTGTACCCCAAATTTCTACCTGGTCAAAATAACCTCTTGTACCCATTGTGCCCCAGAATCCCCCTCACTCAACCATTCTTGCCTCAGGGTCAAATTCTCATTGCTCTATTTGACTTTTTGGATTCTGGACTCTTGCCTGCCCTGCCCTGTCCATTGAAACCTGCTATCCCTTTCTGTCTGCTTGGATTCTCTGACTTTTGGTCCCTTGGTTTATCTCTAACTCATGGCCACTTAACCCTGGGCATTCTGCCATCAGTTACAGAGGTCTTCTGGCTAGGCCTGGGGAGTTTGGCATTGCCATGCTCTCAGGGGACCAACATCTTGCCAATACCTTTTCTTGGATTTTTGCTGCTGAGTGAAAACAGGATGGATTTATAGAGTTGGTCCCTGAAGGCTGGTTTGGTGACTCCCAAGCCCAGAGGAAGCTGAGAAAAGGTATTTTCTGGCAGGATGTACCAACAGAGAAACCTGGTATATAGAAAAAGTCAGAGGAAAGAGAAAAGGTTGGGGGGAGGGGACAAGCTCTTTGCTCTCCCTGGTTTGTCCAATGGAGAGCACAATAAGACCATTGTCCTTATATATTTCTCTGGTTGACCCCAGAAATAACAGGAACACTGCTCTTCTATAAAAAGCTTGCTGTAGATAAAGACCCTGGATATCCCACACCTATTCCATGGACACAGAGATCTTGGGTCTGAAGCATTTTGGGAGAGGGGTCTCCTCTGGTATTAGTAATGGCGGTGGCCATGTCAGAGGCAGCAGGAGCTCTCACATCTCCCCACCTGTGCACTCTGGCTACAGTCACTCCAGTTACCCTCTTACTCTCCCAGGGATCCACAGGTACCCAGGTTTTCAGCAAGTAGACAACCCCTCTAGTCACATGGGATTCATGGGGATAGAAAGGATGTGCATCTGGATTGAGTTCTGATCCCAAAGTGCAACTCTTGATCTGATCATATAACCAAAAGGAATGGAACTCCAATCTCTAGATCTGAATGACATTTACCAGAGGGTTTGAGGTAGGAAAGAGGGAACTAGATCCTTGTTTTGTATATTTTGAGGCCAGACCCCTCCCCATTGCCTGGCATAGGGCTCTGCCCAAGGCAAAATGGATTGATTTACTGCCTGTCTTGAAAGAGGATGGGTCGGTGGCTCCAAGACATGTGAGCAAGGCCACCTACACTTTGAGGACAGCCTAAATGCTCATTAAAGTGACATCCTCCCTCCCCAGATATTGGGGAAATGGATTGTGAAGTGACTCAGGGAGGTGGCCAAGTGGGAGGGAAAGAAGCAGTCACCCTTTGCCATGACAAGTAGACCCTCTGGTGATAGACATATCAGTTAATAAACACAACCTCCTCCCCATTTCCATATACAGAGAAAAGGGGTAATTCCTTCCCCACTCTCTCATTCATTCATTTGTTCTACCTTTTTATTGACCAATTACTGTGTGCTGAACACTGAGTTGGGCCTTGGAGACACAAAAATGAATAAGACTTGGTTCTTAACCTTAAGGAACCCACAACCATCATTGAAAAGAGAGGAAGCAAAAAATGCCCCTGGCCTTTCCAGCTTGTCAAGGGTCAAACACATGCCTGAGCCAATCCCCTTGAGAGGGCAGTGGGTGAGATTCCGGCAGGTAATGGATGAGTGTAGCTATGCCCTGACAGGGATATTACCTGCAATTGGTTCCAGTCATCCATGGAGCCAAGCAGCTTTGAAAATTGGGAGAGGACGGTGTCAGGGGAGAGCAGGCCCCACCCTTCCATCCCTAAGCTGTTCTGATCCCACTCCGAGGAGAAGCAGGGTATGGTCTCCTAGGGCCAGAGCAGAGAAAATATTTTTTACTTCTTCTCCTGGCTAGGCTGGTATCTGCACAGGTTGGAAACCACTCCCAGTGGAAGAAGCACTGAGGGTCCTAGGAGAGAGGGCAGAGGCCAGAGGCAGGGGATGGTCTGCTCCTGAGGTCAGATTCCAGAGCAAACAGCAAGGTATCTGCCTTTCTAGACTCTAAAAGGTTGGACATGGGGCAGGAAAGGAGAGTAAAAAGTTAGGGTCCTCATGGCCTAGAAGATGGGCCTCCAGGGTCTGAGGGGCACCCCGGGACACTGTGTCTTAGGCTTTGCTGGGAAAGTGGAGGCCAGAGGCAGCCACCAAGTGAGTACAGCCCTCAGATCTGGCTGCATAATGAGAGTCCTATTAGCACAGTCTGAGGTGGAGGAAACCTGGCAGAGCATATGGTCCTACTCCCTCATTTAGAGGGGAAACTTAAGGCTCTGGTCACATAAGGACAACCACCAGCTTGGGTCTCTTCTGCTACTCTGACACAGAGCATCTCTCCTCCATAGGACTCTCTGAGCACAAGCCCCCAGCTGAGCAAGCTCCCTCCTCAGTCCCTAGAGTACCAGTGTGAGTGGATCTTGGGGACCATTTCAGATTTTAGGGGCAGGGGTGGGGCTAGCTGTACTGATGGCCACCTGGACTCTGGTGAACTCTAGACTCCTCCCATCCTCTGCCCCCAGGACCCCCTCAAGGGCACGGCTGGACCTCTGTCCTGAGCCATTTACCTCCTCTCAGCCCCAACCTATTCAGCCCACTAGAACTTTCATGTTTCTCTCCCCTTCATGCCTTTGGAGCTCATTTTCTGTCTGTTCTTCCAGCTGCCCCAAATCCATCCCCTTGGACCCCTTTCATCTCTCTACCCACTCCCATGCATACCTCCCTCAAAATACAGAGCCATGGGCCTCGAGAATGGGGCTAATGTGACACTGGCAACTCTGTTGCTTTCAGGAAGGCAGAGGAACCCTATGTCTACCTGAGTAAGTCACGTGGGGACCAAAGCAGCATTGGTGGTCTGAACCCCAGAGTGGGCTGTATGGTGTGTCACAGGCTGACTGGGAACTGGGGCCTGCACAGCCTGGGTAGGAGTTTCTCCTGAGTCCAGCTCTGAGAAGGGCTGCCAGGGCCCGGCGAGTCCTGGGTGCCTGTGGTCTGACTCACAGAAATCTTCCCAGAGCCTCAAACGGGCCTTGAAGATAAGGCAGGGGAGCATCCTGGTGGGTGGGGTAGGTTTGACCCCTTGCTGTCCCTCTAGCCAACGAGACCAGTCCTGCGGCTCCCTCCACCCTGCCCAAGCACAGTGCAGAGGTGAAGCTGGCCTCCTCCTCCTCAACTGTCCTCCTGTCTCCAGGCCACTCCTGTCCTTGGCCTACTTGGGAGTGAGGATTTAGGAGACAGGAGAGAAGAGCCTTCTGGAAATGACAATGACACTCATCCAGCAGATGTACACCAACACCTGGCTCAGGCCCACACTTCTGCAGACAGATACACACATGTGAACACACACACACCCCTGTCCTGGTCATTCCTTTAATCATCCAGCAAACATTTATGGAGCAACTCCTCTGCCCCAGGCACTGGGCCAGGAGCTGGCATTACGACAACGAACAAGACAGACCTAGACAAGTGGTCCTCGCCTGCACAGAGCTTACAGCCTAGCAGGGGAGGCAGATAGTAGACACACACTTACACAAAGGTGGTAAAGACATTAAATCGTAATAAGTGAAATAAGAGAAAATTCCATTGGACTATAAGAAAAGAGAGTAGGGTGCCCACCCAGGGCCTCCACTTGGAGTTCTGCAGACTGTGCCCTGCTCAGGAGACCTGCACAACAGCATGACTGGGGGCTGTGTCTTCGTGGAGGAGGGAGTACCTTTTTCTAATTCTCACAAAGGCACCTCAGGGGTTGGCAGTGGCCTGAGATCTAGCTTAATCTTGGGGTCAGCTTCACATCAACTCTCATTTCCAATTTCATGATGCCTCAAGGCCAATTTCAGGGTCAATCTCAATGTCACATACGCAGAGTGCACAATACCCTAGCATACACTTGCACCATCACACACAGGCTCACACTGGCTGAACACCTCATTACAGACTTGACTTTGACACTTCAAGAGTCCCCACAATCACACACAGATTCTCACACATGAACTGTCACATGTGCAGACACAGTCTCACTACAGTCACACATCATCCTTCACATCCTATTACACACACGGTTTCTCTCACACCATCATCCATATACCCACTGCTTTACTATAGTTGCACATGGTCCCTCACCCACCCCCCCTCGCACACACACTCTCTCTCTCGCACACACAGGCGGCCACGCTCCTGTTAGGCTTCTGGAGACAGGCGTGTGCAGCCCCTGATCACAGCTAAATGTCAGCGAGTCCCTCTCCTCCCAGTTAGAGATGAATTGTTGCTCAGGAGATATTTCATCCTTAATGCCTCCTGCTTGAACTGGAGCATGCGTCTCGAGGAGGTTACATTTTCCCAATCCGTCTGCTGCCCCCCTCCCTGGCTCAGGGAGCTGCCCTCCTGCCTCTCAGCTTTCATGGGAGTTGGGGAGGGCTCCCTCTCCCCTTACAGCCTCTCCTCATCCTTTCCCTTCCCGCCAGCTCAGTTCTTGGCAAAAGAACAAAGCCCAGGCGGCCGCCCAGGCCCCCTCCCCAGCTCCCTGCACAGGAGGTGTCCCCAGAGCCCAGGGGCCATAGCCTGGCCACACCCCACCCCCATCCCAGCTGCTAGCTGCCTTCAGGGCCAGTGTAGACCCCGTGGTCTAGAGAAGAGTTGGGCATAGAGAGGGATATGGCATTGAGGGACACCCCTTCTTAAGGGTCTTCTGCATCTGCCCCCCTCCCCATCATAAACTTAAAAAAAAAAAGGCTGAGTGATGCCGGTGTGAGGGTAAACTGGTACAACCATTCAGGAGGCCAGTTGGTATGATGTATCCACGGTCTCTACAGAGTGTATCCTTTTTGCCCCAGCAATGCCATGTTTATGAATGTATCATAAGGAAATAAGCAGGGATAGTCCAGACACTTTAGCTTCAAGGGGCTTATCCCAGCCTGGTTTATAAGAGTAAAAAATTGGAAGCAACCTAAACATCCCACAGTAGGGATTGGCAAAGGCACAGCCATCAACAGAAAACCACGCAGCCATTAAAATGATGGTGTGGAAGAACGTTTAGCATCATTGAAAGGTGTTCACACATAATGTTGAGTAAAACAAGCAGGTTGCAAAACAGTATGTGAACTAAATGCGATGTGGGAGCCTGGATGGGATCCTGCAGTAAGAAAAAGACATTAGTGAGAAAACTAGTAAAAGCCAAATAAAGTCTGGAGTTTAGTTAATAATAACAGACCAGAGCTGGTTTCCTAGTTCTGACAAATGTACCATGGTAATGTGAGATGTTAGCCTTAGGGGAAACTGGGTAAGGGGCATATTGTAACTCTCTGTACTATCTTTGCAAGTTTTCTGTAAATCTAAAATTATTGCAAAATTAAAAGATTATTTAAGAAACCATCGGGTATATATACTGTGATCCCCTATTTCTTTTCTTTTTTTTTTTTTTTCGTGTTACGCGGGCCTCTCACTGCAGTGGCCTCTCCCGTCGTGGAGCACAGGCTCTGGAAGCGCAGGCTCAGCGGCCATGGCCCGAGGCCCAGCCGCTCCGCGGCATGCGAGATCCTCCCGGACCGGGGCACGAACCCGCGTCCCCTGCATCGGCAGGCGGACTCTCAACCACTGCGCCACCAGGGAAGCCCCCCATTTCATTTTTTAAAAATATGTACATCAATAAAATAGATAAGCAACAAGGATTTACTGTAAAGCACAGAAAGCTATATTCAATATCTTCAATATTATAGGTTATGTAATAACCTATAATAGAAAATAATCTGAAAAAAATATAACAATCACTTTGCTGTACATCTGAAACTAACACAATATTGTAAATCAACTACACTCCAATAAAAACATACTATATACATCAAAGTCTAGGAGAATAAGCACCAACGTGTTAACTTAGTAATATCTGAGGGGTGAGATTATGAGCACTTTTAATTTAATTTTGATCATTTGAATGTTCTTTTTTTTCAGCTTTATTGAGGTTATATTGACATATAACATTGTATAAGGTGTGCAATGCATTGATTTGACACATGTATATATTGCAAATTTAGCTACACCTCCATCGCATCACATAATTACCATTTCCTTTTTGTTCTCACATTTAAGATCTACTCTCTTAGCAATTTTCAAGTATACAATATACTGTTAACTATTGGCGTTGGCCAAAAAGTTCATTCGAGTTTTTCCATAAGATGTAATGTGGAGAGACCTGAACGAACTTTTGGGCCAACCCAATATAATCACCATGCTATGCATTAGATCCCCAGATCTTTTTTTTTTTAAATAAAGGAACATGTACCAACTTGGAAAAAACAAACAAACAAACAAACAAAAAACCTGAAATGTCACTGGGGATGCTGAGAGCAGCTCAATTCCCAGTCATCCCACCCAGCCTCCTTAGTCCCTTGAAGGTCTTGAACCCAGCCATTATGGACAATTTCTTTTACTTCTAATTCTAATTGGCATGACCACCCCTCACCCCTGGAAACTCCAGAATTTCAGGATCTGAAATTCTCTTCTTTGATCCCAATCTCCTATCCTTTAACCTGACTCATTCCCTCATTCCTACTGGCTCGTTCTCTGGTCCCTTAAGCCCTCCATCTTCTCCCACTCCATCACTCCCAGTCTGGCTTTTCTTCCTCCTTTCCTACTGTGGCTCCATATCAGTCATTTCAATGACGTGCTTCCTGCCATCCTGCTTACCAATCTCCAGCCTTAAGCAACAGTGCCATCCACTTTTCTGGCTCCTACTCCTGGACACCCTGGAGCAGGTGAAAAAAACTGGCCCATTCATGCAGCCTCAACTCATCCTAAACCAGTATATTCAAAACAAAACAAAGCAAAACAAAAACTTTCTCTTCATCTATAATTAACTCACTACAATTCCACAACCATTACAAACTTTCTCTGCAAGCTTTCCACTCTAACTTGACCAAGAATATGAAGCCCATTCCTCAAATAATATTCCCCTCTCCACCTGTCCCCAAACCCACCTGTCCACCCCAGAATTTCCCTGGATCATCACTCACCCTTTTCCTTCTCTCCTGTCTCTGAGGAAGAAGAGTTCCTTCTACTTGCCAAGGACCCAACTGCTCCTGCCTCTTCCCAGAATTTTCTCCATGGAGCATCTTCTATGTCTTGTCCATTTCAGCTCTCCCTCTTTCCTCTTTCTCCTGGATAAACTTTATGAATGAGAAATCACCCTCATCACCTCTAGTTCTTTGTCATTCACTCTCCCTGCAATGTCCCCACCACCCTATAGTCACTTGCGGTTTACTGTGACCTGAGAATAACCAAATCCACTGGCCATTGACTCTGTGTGCCTCACTGATCACGCTGCAGGATTCAATACCAGTTCCTCCCTAAAAACTTCCATCATCTCCAGGCCACTTACTCCTTTTGTTTTCCTCCTAACTTTCCGACTACTCCTTTTTAGTCTTTTCTGACTCCTTTCTCTCCTCCAGCTTTCTAAGTACAGGAATCTCCCGGGATTTAGTTTCCGTCTCATTTTACTCTACACCCTGCCCCATCGCAGGCAAGCTCACCATTCCCCTGGCTTCCACTAGCCAACTCTTTGGAAGAATCACTAACTAACAGCTTCTGCGTTCCCATCTGGAATGTCCAACTTCCTGCTGAGCATCTCTGAGTGGATGTTCCAGAGCATCTCAAACTCACTATAACTACAATCATTATCTCCATCCCCTATCCCCCACAAGCCTTGCCTTCAAATTTCCACCATTCTTTCAAACAAGCTGAACACCTAGGAGTCACCTGGACTCTACACTCCCCTTTCCTTATCCTCCAAATCCATTCACTGGTCAGGTCTGGAAAATTCTACGCTAGCCCTGTCTCTTGCTCACAGCCTTTTGTGTTCTGTCTTCTCCGCCCTCATCTGGTTCTGGCCTTCCTTACCTGAACTATGGCAATATCCTCATCCGGGACCATCCTGACTTTCATCCTGCCCCATTCACCATAATCCTAGCAGAGCAACAGCCCACAGTCTCTAAAGCTGGGGCAACCATAGACTGTATTATCCAAACTAGGATGCTTTTAAGAGTCAAAGAGGTCTCTGTAAAATAATAATAATAAAAATAATAGCAACAACAATGAAACTTAAGAATAAAAATAATAATAATTATAGTGGGACAACAGGCATAAACTGGAACTGCCCTGAGCATATGCTCATCTTACTTAAAGTACCCATCTGATCACATTCCTTTCTTGCTCAAAGACCTTCCATAACTCCCATCGAATTAAGTTTAGATTCATGCTAGCATTCAAAAGTCCTACTTTTCCAGCCTCTGTCTGATGCACCCCACTCTCTTAATAAGAACTACCCACTGGCCCTTGAACATGACTCACGCTATCCCAGTCCCATGCCTGTGTTCATGTTCTTCCTTTCTTCTGGAAATCCTTGTCTTCAACTCTGCCCTCCAAATCCTATTCTTGTTTCAAGACTGGGACCACAAATGACCCTACATGAAGTCTCCCCTCATCCTTTTCTTGTACCTCTCTTTTAGTACTTTGCATTTCCTCCTTAGAATATTGTTTCTACTCTTGGATCTATCAAAAATGCTGATCAGTGGCTGTACACAGCTCCACTCCCAACCAGCTCTTTTGCTGGGCAGCTGCTTACAATGTGGCCTGGCATTAAAAGATGAGCTGCGCCCTCTGATTTCCTCTCCTGGGAATTTGAACTATGAAATACAGAGAGACTAGAGCAGTTAGCAGAGGTGATGTAGAGAGAGACTCAGAGAGGCCGGCTGGTCAAATGTAAGTCACAGTTATGAGAAATTATGAGGAAATCCAGGAAGCTCTTGATGCTGCACAGGGGTCAGAAGCAGTTATGAGTTGCGGCCCTGGAGGCCGACCTGAGTGAGAATTCTGACTCCTCCACTTCCTGGCTTGAACCTGGGGCAGAGTACCTAACCTCCTTGAGCCTCAGTGTTCTCACATGTAAAATGGGGATAATGAGATTAGCTAACTCACAGTGTTCTTAAGAGGATTAACTGAAGTAAGCATGGAAACCAAACTGTCTGGTTTTCAGTAAGTGCTCAGAACTTGTTAGCTATCATTCCTTCTCCCCCTATAACAATAACAACAACAATAACAGTTTCATTAATATTAATGAGGAGAGACACAGAGAAAAGAAGACCCTGTAGGGTGTCTTTTCACCTTACCATGGGAGAGAAGTTAGTGCCCAGAGCTGCCTTGGTCCATGTGCTTCCATATCAAGGCTCTCCTTTTTCTTGTGGCTACTCAAGGGAAACTCTGTTTCTTGTAAGCAGAAGGACCCCTGACCAGACTTCCGTCTTCCTCTTGGGTCTGGACTTGAGCCCCTCACAGTCCTGGATGATACTCTGTCTCCTGCCTGGGCCTTGAACACAGCTCATGTTTAATGCTTGGTGAACAAATGAATAAGTTACCAGGTCGTCTCTAAGGAACCTACAGAAAGGCCATTTTTAGGGGACTCAGAAATGCCAGGGGTACATATCTGGGGGACAGTCAGCCCCCTGGTTCATGGCCTCATCCCTCAAATTAGGAAAGAAGGCAGGCCAGGACCAGGATCACTCTGGAGGACTGATGCTGCGGGGTCCCCTGAGTTCTGGCCTTGCCCACATGCTGCTAGGCCTTGCCTATTTCTTTCCTCACTCCCTCTGGCCCCAGGAGGAGGGGCTGTAGGGTCACAGGAGGGGCAACTGAAGGAAGAGAGCCTCTGGGTCAGGTTGCCAGTCTGCTGAAACAGGGCCAAGGCATCGCCTAGCTGCCTCATCTCCTCCCCTCCTCCCAACCCCGTATTCAACTCCAACCACACTCACATCCCTTCCAGCCCTTACCTTCACCATGCCCTTTCTTACTATGTCACTGTATATGCTATTCCTTCCCCCTCAGATGCCCTTCCCTGCCTTCACCTCCAAAGAAAACTACTGGTCTTTTAAAACTCAGTTCAGAGCTGGCCTCCTGCTGGAATCTTCTCTGGATCTCCCAGATAGGGTTAAATGCTCCTGCTCTGTGCTTCTATGGTCCTTGTGGAGATTTTTATGAGCCAAAGCTCATCACTCCAATTACCAGTGTACTTGTCTGTCTTTCCCTGAGAAGGTCTCAAGGACAGGAATTCTGTCCTATTCATCACTGTGTCCCCAGCACCTAGCAAAGGATCTAGCACATAGTAGGCTTTCACTGAGTGTTTGTGGACTGAATGAATGAATGTATGAACAGATTAACAGTTTCTTTCAGCTCCAGGATCCCTGGATCCTCTTGTTTTCTCTTCTTCCTTGGCTGTCTTGGGCATTTCTTGAAGTCTTTTGCAGTCCCATGAACTATTTCTCCCAAAGGCACTGCTATCCACCCCCAGTCCCAAGCGACATCTGGTGTCTACAGTGCAGGACACTGCAGGGTTATGGGTCTAGAGAGTTTTGAGGCTAGATATTTGGGGCTTAGGTACGAAGCAGGGACCACAGGAGAATGAGGACAAAGTGGTGCAGGTTGGGGACTTGAATGTCTTCACTGGCCATTTGGGTCCCGATGGGTGGGTGCAGGCTCTCTCTTCCAGACAGGCCTCTGACTGGGCTGCTGGGCATGGCTGCCACTTGCCTACCCTCCTACCTTCCCGGGCCCACGGCTGAGCGGCTGGCAGAGGCAGTACTGGGCCAGCCCAAGCAGACAGCCTTGCGCGATTGCTGGCTCCAGGCCTCCCAGCCCAGCTTGTAGCTCCCCCCAGAGTGGCGGGATTGATTGGCTGCAGCCGGAATGGGCACCAGTCTCCCTGGCTTGGACAGAAACGGGGCCATCTGTTACACCTCTAGTTAAAAGTACATAAAGTTGAGCATTTGTGCGCCGACAATACCACCCCTGACACCCTCCACGCGGCACAGCGCTCCGGCTCCTTGGCAGGCTTGCGCTCCGTGACAGGCCGGCACAGCAAGGCCTACACACTCATTGGCACTATGACTCCACCCCCCAGTGGCCTAGCCCAGCTGGGTCCAGCCTAGAAACCCTAGATTCCACCTGTATCAGAGGGTGGAAGGAAGGAAAGGGGATGGGTGGGAGGGTGTATACTGGTGGGCAACTCTTGCTCCAGCTCAGGTCTCCCGGGCTGCAGATGAGGCTAGACTTTAGTTCTGATTTGGGGGAACCCAGTACAGTTGCTCATGCCAGTCCTAGGCAATGGGGCTTCAGGTGGGCCCAGGCTGACTCTGGGCTCACACCAGGCCCTGTGTTTCCTGGGCCAAGCCAATCAGAAGAGTCCATCTTGTTAGCCAGTAAGCTCATGCCCCTTGAGTTTAGAGCCCCCTGGTGGCATCTTACACCAACCCAGAGGACAACTTTGGATAAGGCCTTGGGCTTGGAGTTCTAGACTCTGATTTCTGGGCTCTGGGATGTGGACCCTGATTTCTGAACCCCAATTTCTGGTCTCTGGCTTTGGGCCTGGACACTCAAGGCATTCCACAACCATCTTTTCCCATTTATAGTCCTCTGTTGCTCTAGCCAGGCCAGCCTGCTCTCTCCCAAAACTGTCATGAGCAGTTCTGCCTGCCTCTGTCCTTTTACTCTTGCTGCCCCGTCTCTCTCCAACCTGGAATTCTCTGTTTCTTCCCTCCAGCCTCTCAATCCTTCCCATCTTTCGAGGCCTAGCTCTAGTTCCAGCTCTGCCAGGCAGACTTCTCTGGCTAGAGGGCTCCTGCCTGCTCTGATCTCCCACAGGCCCCCTCCCCCACCTGAATGGTTTCTTATGAGGCTTGTTCAGTATGAGACTGGAGCGCCTCTGCACAGGTGGAACCTGGGCTGGACTTTATCTTGCCCTCGGACTAGAATAGAGCTGGGAGCATGAGGAAGAAGGAGGCTTTATAAGTGTTGGCCTGAACTCAGCTCAGCTGTTGGGGAAGGGGCATAATGACTGCAGAGGTGGTACTGGCTCTCCCAGGGGCCACCCTCATAGCTCTGATGGTCACAGCATGGAAAGCAGATGGCCAGGTAGACAGACAGCTTTTGATTACTCATGTGTTTGTTTAGTACATATTTATTAGACACGTGCTATGTGCTTAGTCCTGTGTGGAGCATGGAAGAGAAGGAACAGTAAAAAAAAAAAAAATGAGATTAGACACAGTCCCTGACCTCAGAGAGCTTATCCATTAGTAAAGGCCACAAGACAAGTTCAAATAATAACTATAATGCAATGAACTAACCAAAATCAACAGAAGTGTCCTTTGTCTTATGCAACAATAGACTCTCAGAGCTGGAAAGGACCCAGAAGATCAGAGACTTTAATAACCATCCTCAGCCAAAAGACATTTATATACATTGCCTGAGATAATGTGGGTAAAGCTCTTATTTGGCACAAAATAAGGGATAGTAAAATCATGAAGATGATGATGATGGCAATAAGATTATTAGCCTTCCCTGCTGGTTCAAAGCATACTCCACCTGTTGGGAAGGCTCACTCCCACACAAGGCAGCTCATTCCATTGTTTACACTTCTACCTTTCGGATAGCTATTCATTCACAATGGTAAGGTGAAATCATCCTCTCTGTCCCCACTTGGCAACTGTGGTAATTCCACCTCTGGGACCACACAGCAGCCTGGGACTAGGGTGAGGCAAGTGAGATGCCCAAGCACAAAATTTCAGGGGTCGTACACAACACTGAGAACAAGTACCTCCTTAAATTTTGTGCCCTAGGCACCTTATTTGCCTCACCTAGTCCCAGCCCTACCACACAGTGAGTCTGTACCCATCCCTAGCCAGCCCCAGGTGGGAGCTGTCAGATTTCTCAAGTCCCCTTAGCCTCCAGAGATGCTCCTACCAGCAGCCTACAAGACGTGGGGTTACCTGGTATGGCCCCAAGAATGGGGTGATGGGGACAGAAGCAGACTGAGAATTATGGGAGGGTTTTAGTTCTAACTAGGGGGACTTACCTGCCCACTCCAATCCCTTCCTGCATAACACCTCCTTCTGGCCTGGTTTAGTGGCCCCCAACCCTTCCCCACAGCACTGGAACAAGGGACTAAGTAAGGATGGTGTGCCCAAATCTGGGCCTGAAAACGAACACAGGCAAGTGGGTTCTAAAGGACATTGAGCAGTGGGCCTGGATATGGAAAGTCATGTGACTGTTTCTCCTTCTCATGGGCATCCCCAGGTAGGGGGTGTGTGTGTGTGGAAAGCAGAATGTAAGGCTTATGGAGGATTTGGTTTGGGGAGTATTGAGGGGATAAATAGAGAGCAGGAGGGCTGGGGGAAGGAGAAGAGTGGAATCTAAAGACAGGATGATCTGCTGCGCTACTTTTCAGCTGGGTCACCTTAAACAAGCCACTTGAACTTCTGAGTCTCAATTTGCTAGCCGTAAATTGAACTACAAAGACTGTTGCCTACCCACAGGGAGGACCATGTCACCTACTGTGACAGGCCACGATCATCAGGCTGGGGGTGAGGTCCAGGCATGCCGAAACCTTTGGGCTCCGGTCAAAGTGGAGTTGCACTCTGCCCCGCAGCCAGGGCTGGGATCCAGACTGGGGGTCTCTTTCTCCTAGAACCACTTTTGTGGTCTCCTTGTTTCTCTCTGGCCCCCATCAACCCAGTCCCGACAAATCCTCGCTTTTTCCTTTGCGGTTTATAAAGCCCTGTTTACAACCACAGCTTCTTCAGCCTCCCAAGAAAGAGCCCTGAGACGCAAGCGGCTATAGGATTGCTCTTCCCATTTTCATAGGCACAAACCAAGGCCCGCAGCAGGTCAGAAACGCAGGAGGGAGCTTGAACTCGGCTCTTCCGAGCCCCTCCCCCCAGGCTAGGGCCCTAAGGGCCACTGAGAGACGCTAGGATGGGCGCGCGGGCTGAGAAGGGCATCGTGTGCTGGGGGTGGGCGCCGGCGCGGGCCTGAGCTTCCCCCGGGCCGCCAGCAGCAGGCGCTGTGGCGGAGGCGCCCTCCCTACCCGAGCAGTAATTTAAGAATAGCTCACACTAATCCCTGGCTGTGTGGAAACAGCGTCTTATTAAATGCTTCACACAGATTTGGTATAATAAAGATGAATATATTATATTCTTTGCCTCCCCCAGAGTGAGACAATAATAAGAGAGAGGGAAAAATGAAACATAAATACTATGTAATAGGACCTGTGTCGAGGGACTCGTGGCCTGTCGGGGCTTCCACGGGGTGACCTTGCGGCGGGAGCTCGGGACGGGGTCGCCAGGGAGCCGGATGCCAGCCCTTCCCTGCCCAGCCAGGGGTCCCCAGGCCCCAGCTTCCAGCCTGCCTCACTCCGCTCCCCACAAGCCGCTAGGAGGACCCTACCTCAGAGAGGCGCCCCTGGAGAGGGTGAAAGAGTTGGGGGATCATCTGGCCATACCTCTTCCCTGGGCAGGGCCGTGTGTCTTCTCCCCCGCGCTCCTCCCCCTCCGACCAGGACTTCCGAAGACGTGGGCCCCACAGGACAGACTGAGCAGATGAATAAACTCCAAAGAGGAAAAATCGAGGAGCAACGGCTTCTGCCTCGGCTCTGCCACCGCCGCCTCCCCGGGCTCGGGGGGAAAAGTTGCCCTCCCCGTCCCGCCCCAGGGGCTCTCCCGTAACAAGCCGGAAGTCCGACACTGGGTCTGGCTTCCGTCCTTCTCTGGGAGCCGCCAAAATCGTTTACCTGAAAATAAGAATTTCAAAGCTTTCCCGGCACGGAAAAAAGGGAACGTTTGGCGATTCAGCCCAACCCCTCTCCGCTCAGGTGGTGGCCGGCCCTGCGAGGGCTCGAATCGCCGGTCCAAGCGAAGCTGCGTGGCGTAAACTCACGAGCGACTCGGAACCGGATACAGGTTCGAATCCCACCTGTGCTGTTGACCAGCGGGAGGCAATCTTAACCTCAGTTTCTACTTCGGTAGAACCAAGATGTGGTGAGGATTGGAGAAGTTTCTAACGCCTGGCAACCCATCAGCTGTAAAAATAATAATAATAATAATAAAATAAAAAGCAGCTACCAGCTGCTCTCGAAATATTCGTTAAAATAAATGGTCATTTCAGACCTAGTATTCTCCCGAACCTCATTTCCTCCTCAGGCCCCAAAGCAGGCAACCCCTTTTCCCAAACGAATCAAAAGACTTAGTCTCCCATCACTCTCCTTAAATCTCTTGACCTTTGCCCCGTCAAGGCTCAGGGAAGTTGAGAGACTTACCCAACATCACACAGCCAGCCGGCGGTGGAGCCGTCTGAGGTCAAGGTGCCGTCAGTCCATCTAACCTGCCTCTGCAAAGACACCCAAGCCGGTCTGCTGCAGAAGCCGTTCGAAATTTGTCCTCGTACCCAGCGGCCCGGCTGGGGCCTCAAGACGGGCAGAGTATGTCCAGGCCTCCACATGCCGACCGCAGGGCACCGAACGAAGAAAAACAAATGCGTATTGGCTGAGGGAAGAGGAAGAGGAGGAGGCAGCGGCAAACAACGAAGATTCTGATGGGGGGAGAGCGGAGTAGGGAAGTGGGGGACGCGAGCTGCCTTCCCCCGGGTCTGGCTGCCCGCAACACCGGTGGAGACCAGGCCCTGGGTCTTGTTCACGCCGGCTCCGTGAGGGTCATTGGGGCCAGTGGGAGGGTCTCGGCCCGAGGTTCACTACGTAGGAGTAGGGAGGCTGCTGAAGAGAGGGCGTGGTCAACCTAATGGAACTGAAGGGGCCTGGGTAAGAGCTGGAGGAATTAAGCATTGGTGGATGTTTGATGGGATGAGTGTGATCCCTCAAGATCAGAAACCCAGGGACTTGTGAGAAGTGGAAAAGCCAGAGGAGGCTGGTTCCACTCAAACGAAATAAGGCTGTGGGCGGTATGCACTTAGCCTCTCAGGCCCAGCAGCCGGGGGCTCCCTTCCACCCAGGGCGAGCTTGGGGACCCCAGGCGACACCGTTGGCTGGCGCGGCGGGAACCGGATCTATGGGTACGGGAGAGGCGGGGAGCAGAGGCAGAACCTGGGCATCACAGTGGGTGGAAAGTTCCGTGGCTTCCCTGGAGCTACACTCTGATCACAAGAAAAATCCCGGCCCGGACAAAGCAGCTCCTGGGCACTGGGCTCTGAGCACAGGAGCCTGCCTTCGCCACTTTGCTCAGAGCTACGCCGCCCGCGTTCTCTGTGCGGTTGGGCGCTACCACAGCTCGGTTTCCCGCAGGTAGGGCCCCCTCTTTACCTATTCTGGCCCAGGTCCCGCCGCCTGTCTTCTCTTGCCCGGGGTCTTAAGAGCGGCTAAGCTGGGACAGCCCTACCCAGTAGGCGGCCCTCTGACCGGTGGGACCTGAGGGGATCGGGGACCAGAGGGTCTCCTGGGATTGGGCCGGGCAGAATCCAGGATGCGAGCGGGCAGGGGTCTTCTATCTGGCTCCGCTCCTCAAGCGCGTTAGTGACCCGCCCTCCCCTCAGCTGGAACTCGAGGGGAGGCGCGGGCGGCGGCGCTAATGCAATGAGCCCCCCGCGCGGCTGCTGAATTATTCACGTGCAGTTTATTACGAGAAGCCTGACTCAGGCCTTTCCCACGCCCGCCTAGCCACGCTGGCCGGCTCCTAGGTCTCCTCACCTCTCCCCGCCTAGGTTCCTTGGCCTATCCACCTCGTCTAGCCCAGGCTCCTCTGCCTGGCCTGCAGCCTGGCGCCCTCCCACAGGCAGAGGCTGTGGAATGGGTAGCCTGACCACCGTTAGTGGTTTTGCTCAGACCCAGGAGTTTGTTTAGTAAGAGAGAGGTCAGTTCTTGGAGCTTCCCTAGATGGCAAAGAGAATGGACACCCTGCCCCCCGTGGACCCAGGAGCAGCAAGGGCTGGGGTGCAGCCTCTCCCCAACTCCCCCACCCTTCAGCCCCAAACAGCCATCCCAGGAGCCCACCAGCCCCTGCCTCAGGCTGCAAAACCTGAAGGGGGTGCACAAGGGACGAAGGATTTCATCCCAACCTCAGCAGCTCGATGCCCAGGCTAGGGAGGGAAGAAGTATGGGGTGCTCTGTCTCCTGCTCTGGGCTGGCGCTTCTGGCCTCCTGCTTAGCTGTTCCCCTTGCCAGGAAAGTGGTCCTCACTTCTGCACCTACCCCAATGCTCCTGGATTTTTGAGGCTCATGTCAAATGCCACCTCCACTGGGACAGAACCAGACTCCCCCCACTATCCTTTACCCTCTTCATAGTCCCCTGGGCTACTGGGGTAGGGGTGTGTTTCCTGCCACTCCTGCCCGCCCATCTCTCTCCTTCTTCTGTCTGATCTTCCTCTCTGCTTCTGGGCCCAAAATACAATGGGGACTCAATCCTGTTTTTTAAAAAAAGAGGGAGAGGGTGAACGAACTCCATTCCTGAGTCAGGCCATACCACAGCTGGGTCGAGAACCAAGGACCCCCCTCTCCATGGCCAAAAAGCGTTAAAGAATGAGGTCTCCGTGCCCCTTTTGTATGTTGGAGGTATGAGCAGCAGGAGTGCCCCACACATCTGCACAAAGCTGGCAAAACAATACTACCCTTCCCTTACACCCCTCTTCCTCTCTCTGGGGCACAGGCAGAGGCCCCTACCTGGCTCTCCCTTTTGTCTCTTATTATTGGTACTCATTTGACAAAGGCATCAAGAGCTCTTGGTATATGCCAGGCTGGCATAGGGCATGGAGAGGAGTTTCAGTTCCCCAAGTTCACAGCCAGGCGGAGAGGGAGGCAGAAGGGCAGATGACAAACCAGCAGTTCCTGGCAATCTGACACTGACTCCAAGGGGGGTATACTAAGGAGCACAGAGGACTGAACAGGGCATTCAGTCACTCATCTTGGGCACCCCAAGATAAGGTGAACACTAAAAATAGCAAGAGGTGCCAGGTGGGAATTCCCTGACCGTCCAGTGGTTAGGACTCAGTGCTCTCACTACCCACTACCGGGCCCCGGATTTGAGTTCTGGTCAGGGAACTAAAATCCCATAAGCCGCGCAGTGCGGCCAAAAGAGAGAGAGAGAGAGAGAGAGAGAGAGAGAGGCCAGGAAAGGAAGCAACAGAGGCCCTTCCTGGGGAAGCAAAGGCTTGGGACCAAAAAGAGGGCCGCCCTGGAGGCTGCAGAATATGGTCACCTGGGCCTTGAGCATCTCTCCCCATCTCTACCTGTCCATATCACTCAGTGGTCTGTCTATGCCCCTCACACTTCCAAAGGGCAGTCAATTCCCCCATGCAGGGCTGAAGGGCCAGGAAGAGGCTGGGCTCTGAAGGAGGTTCAGTTCACAAAAGAAGTTGGGGAGGTGGGTGGAGAGAAGCAGGGAAGGGCACTCTCAAAAAAAGTGCCCTGGTCATAGACCCTGCCCCCATCTCTCTTTGCCAGAAGAGGGCCTGAGAGCTGGGCCTGGCCAGAGACAGCAGGGCAGGTCCAGAAGCAGGCTTGGAGCCTGGTCTGAATTTTGGAGCAGCTGGCTCCCTGCTCCCCAGGCCCGCAGAGAGGCAACTTCCCTCCCCCTTCCCCTATTGGCCTGCTTCTGGCCTTAACCTTTTCTGGGTCTCCAATCCCTTTTGAGAATCCAATGTGTTATGTAATATTGCCCCTGAAAAAACGTGCACACTTGGGCTCACATACATAATTTTACACATAATTTCTGGGATCTTCAGAGCCCATAAAGCCCATTCAAGGAAGCTTTGGGCTCTGGTTAGATACTTTGTGGTTCCAGGATTAAGACCTGAGTCAGAAAAAAAATTCTTCAAATCCTAATTACTCCCAAACAGGCTGTGTGACTTTGGAAGTGTTACTTAACTTCTCTGGGCCTCATTTTCCTTGTATGTAAAATCGGGGTAATAGCAGTAGCTACCTCACAGGGTTGTGAGTAATAAATAAAATCAATAAAAACTCTTAGCCGGAAGCCAAGCACATGGTAGCCAAGCACATGGTAAGGGCTTATGGTGTTTATTGTCATGGTTACTGTTGTTGTTACTGCAGAAGGTGGCCCAGGGCAGAATATAAAAACCAAGTAGGCAGTCCTGGTTCAGCCAGGGCGGCAGGAAGCCATCTATCGGAGTCTACTTCTACAGCAGAAGAAACACTCTCTGAATTCCACAAGGAGTGTCACAGTAGCAGGTCCCTGGGGGACAAAAATGATCCTGATTTGTGGTCAAGTTAACTGATTTCAAGCAATGTCAGAACCTTTTTTCTGAAGGAAGCGCTGGCCTGAAGGCCAATGCTGGTGCTTACATAAATAATCGGGAAATGAAGGGGGCTACCAAAAGAATCTGATTAAAGCCGATGGAGCCTTTGAGGGTTTACTTGAATATTCTCTCATGCTAAGGAATAACTCATTTTGTCTGAGTCTACAGGGTCCTCTTACCCTCGCAATTCATGCAATGTGCTTTCCCTCCTCTTTGTCCGGAATATTCACTGAACTAGGGGGAAAGCAGATTTTGGGCAGAATAATCCCTTCCCCTTCCACTGGAGACCGAAGAAGGCTGGGCCCTGGTGGTATAGGCAGCAAGCAGGAATTCGGGAGTCAGGATACAGTATAGACCAGGCTCTGAAGACAGGCATTCCCTCTGTGGAGCAGACTCCAGGGACCAGCTGCTTCCACCTCCAGGGGAGAAGACACTGGCCCAGCTGACCGGGGGTGGGGGACCCCAGAAAGTCTTCCTGAACCAGCACTGAATCCCATGAAGGGGGCTGAGTAGAAGGTGAGATCCTGGAGCAAGGGCAGAGTTCCTTCCCACCAACACTCACCCCACCTGCCTCTGAGTTACTCCCCTTTCAAAAATCTTACTATCTCCAAAAATCCTCTGAGGTGGGATCACCAAAGCCCAAGCCTTGCCCCTCCACAATACATAATTGTTTATACTCTGTTTGCTTGACAAAAACTCATTCAACCAATAATTGAGGGTACCCAGGTTCTTGCCTGGCCTGTGAATGTCTGAAGTGGATGGAATCCCCACATCAAGGACCCTGCTCTTAAGCATCTCCCACTCTGGCAGGACAGGGAGTGGGGCTAAGGGCAAACCCCAAACACAGCTCCTAGCTCTGCAGAAGGAGGCAGTGGATTTGGGCTCCCAGGATCCCAGAAGATGCCAATCTCCCACACACTGGGGTCTGGAGTTGGGGGGAAACCACAGGGTTGGGGGAAAAAAATCAGTGTGGCAGTTGGGCTGGTTTTTGAAGATAATCTGGATGAGGTGATGGAGGTAGGGGGCCCTAAACAACAAAACAGGCAGGTGACACCAGGTGCCCCCTGACTCCCCAACTATGCTGGCCAGAGCTGTTTGGCCAGTGGAGAGCACAACCAAATAGGCCAAAAAACCCAAAACCTTGGGATTGGGCGGCAGGTGCCTGCCAGGAAGAGAAGAAGAGATTTGACAATGATGGGTGGAAGGGGTAATGTAGCAGATGATTGTGGACTGTCCTGTCCACTTTGACACAATGTGGCCAGAGACTAAAGGTCCAGGGAAACAGGGCTCCAGTGGAGGAATTCTATGCTACCACCCCTCTGCTCCCCAATTCACTTTCCTCACCTTCCTGGCAGCCTCACAATAATCCTGAACTCTGCTGGTCCTGAGGGAATAGGAGATGGGTAACAGCAGGGTTGTCCTTAAGATCCTGTCTTGCCGACCAGTATCAGGTGTGGAGACAGGAACAGACTGGAAAAATAGGGGAGGAGGAGTATTAATGGGAGCTCCTCAGGAGGATGGGGACCAAAGAGTCCCTATTTCCTGATCTGGAGGGGCCTCCTCTGCTAGCATGGAGGATATGGCTTGCCTGAGCCTCTGGGTCAGGGCTTTGGGGGTTATGGCAGGAAAGGGCTGTGGGCCAGAGGCTGAGGAGAGATCCTGAGAGCAGGAAGTAAGAGGAGAGAGCAGACCCCTTTTGGTCCCAGAGCTTCCAACCTAGCAGGGTTCAGCTCCCTGGAGCCCTCTTCTTCAGATCCCTCTCCACCATCTCTGGACTCCGACACCAGGCCCAGTCTCACCTCATGGCTTCCAGAGCAGCACTGATGCATCAGAGACAAGCCTGCCTTGGGGATAGTTCTGCAGCTCTGGGGGAACATTCTCACTGTTCCTGCTTCTAAAGCACCTGTCCTCCCCCCCAAAATGCAGGACAAAGATTCGGAAGAGGATAAGTAGATCTTCCCAACACTGCCAAGCAGGCCTGGGGCAGGCACTGAGGTCCCAAACAAGAATCCTCTCTCCCTACACTGTCCCCTTTTACTCTGGAGAGCTGCAAGCCTTGTTCCAAATGAATAACTAACCGGGAGATAAAGAAATTGATCTCTGATGCTCAGAGGACCCTATGCTAGAGGCATCAAGGAAGAGAACTTGTCCCCTGCCCCACAGCCCAGCTTGGTTTGCTCTCTGGAGCAGGTATGAAGGGGCAAGAAGCCCAAGAGGTCCTATTCTTCCCACCCCAACCTCTGGGCTGGGCCACAGTCCTCTGCACTGGCCTCTCTGGGGCCTTCTCTGGACCAAGCAGGGCTGCCAGACTGCACTGCCTGCCCAGGAGTTTACAAACAAAGCCAGGGAAAGGGCTGGGGCTGTATGTGGGGAGGGCAACAGCTCTTCCTCTCTTGGCTACAACCTCTCTCCTCCTCCCCTCCTTTCTACAGGGGTGGAAATGGAAAATTAGGGTGGCAGGGCAGGTGGCCTCACGCAAACCAAAGGAGGGACTCAAGAGAAAAAAAACACCAAAAACTGGGGACATAGCCCCCTTGGGTGCCTCAGGGGAATGAAAGACATAGGTAGGGGTTCAAGCCGCCAAAATACCCACAGGTTCACATACGTTTACACAAATAAACACATGGAGAATCACACACAAATATACATATTCAAAAACATAAGCACATTCAAATACACACATAAATGCTCGCCTGATATGCACAGAGTTCGGGCCGTAGGGTTCCCAGTGCCCAGTGGACTCGAATGCCTCTCCCTGCGGGTTCCTGAGATCGCAGCCCCATCCGTGGCCCGGCCCCCTCCGGGCCCCCGCCACGCATCCGGAACAGCTGGAGTCGGCCTGGCGGTGCACTCAAGCCGGGCGCTGGGCTGGGCGGGGCCGGCAGCGGGGCCCCGGCCGGGGCCGGGCAGAGCTCAGCGGGGAGGCCCTAAGCCTGCCCCGTTAGCCCCGGCACCCGGCCCGGCTACCACGGTCGGACGTCGGTCACCAGGCGGGCCGTGGCCCCAGCCGGCCCGGAGAGCCGCGGCCTGAGAAGAGTGTGCAAGATTGCCGGAGGAGGTAAGGCTGTCGCTTCAGGCTCAGGCCGGGGGAGAGGTGCCTAGAGCCACCAACAAGTCCCCCCCTCCACCTCTCGGTTGGGGAAGGCTGTGTCCTCTGACTGGCCTCCTCTCCCAACCCCTGGGATCCCCCACCCCTGTGTCCTGTGTCGCCTCACCCAGGGCTGCAGAGCCTCCTTGGACCTCCCGCGGGCCAACCCGAGGGCTGCAGATTCCTTCTCCCCAGGCGCGTTGCCCAAGGCCGTGGGTGAGGGGCAAGTGGATCTGGGGGTAGGGGTGTTGGGTCCTTGATCTCAGCTCGGCAAAGTCCGTTCTGGGCGGCGACGGGGCCCACCCAGGCTCCTGGTCTTACCTGGCCCGCGCGGCGGCTGCATACCTCCCCGGATGGGCTCCTGCCGCCCTTCTCCGGCGCCAGATCCCGCGTTGGAGAGCCTGAGACCTCCGGGCCAGCGCTGCCATCACAGCCAGGCCGGCGGGAGGCGGGTACGCCGGGAGCGCGGCTCACAGTTTGGGGTGGGGGCGGCGGCTTTTCAGTCGCCGGTGGTTCGGGTGCAATAAAGGAGCCGCTAATGTAATTTACAAACAGGTCGGGCCGAGCGCGGCGCAGCGCCGGGACTGACAGGCGCATTAGGCAGGCTAATTCCAGCCGGCTCCTCCTACCCCAGGCCCGCTAATTAATGAGCTTCCCAACTTAGAGCTGCCTGCATTGGACTGACAGAGAGTGAAAGAGAGGACGAGGGAGAGGGAGAGAAGGAGAGAGACGGGGGGAGCAGAGAAGAGAGAGGGAGGGAGAGAGGGAGGGAGAGAGGGAGGGAGAGAGGGAGAGAGAGAAGAGGAGGAGAGAGAACAGAGAAAGAAGAGAGGAGAAAGGGAGAAAGAAAGAGAGAGAGAAGTGCCGCTGCAGATAATTGATTACTCCTCGATCAAGGCTAACTTGTTAGCAATAGTCAATTGCCCCATCTCTCCGCCTCCCCTCGTAGTACGGGATCGGCGCCCTCGCCTCGGCTCTTCCAACTGCCGCCGCCAGGACCCGGGGCCAGGAGCCGCCGCGGAGCCACCTGACACCTTTAAATAGCACCGGGGCTGGCGAAACTGGAGCCCCGCGCGGCGCGCCCCGGCTCGCGCCCCGGATTGCTGGAAGCCCCGGCGGCGGCAGCGCCCGCGTCAGCGCCCTCCTCCTGGGGCCCCGTGCGGCTGTGCTCGCCTCTGCCGCTGCGCTAATCGGCCCCGAGCCCGGCCCGCGCGCTGCCGGGCGCGGCCTCCTTCCCGCCTGCCGCCCGCCCGCGCCTCCCGGCGCCCGAGCTGCCCGCGGGCTGGGTCCCCGAGGCCCGAGCCGCCCCGGCCGGGCCCCCAAAAGAGGCCGAGATGACTTCCAAGGAGGACAGCAAGGCGGCACCGGGGGAGGAGAGGCGGCGCAGCCCGCTGGACCACCTGCCGCCTCCCGCCAACTCCAACAAACCGCTGACGCCGTTCAGCATCGAGGACATCCTCAACAAGCCGTCTGTGCGGAGAAGTTACTCGCTGTGCGGGGCGGCGCACCTGCTGGCGGCCGCGGACAAGCACGCGCCGGGCGGCTTGCCCCTGGCGGGCCGCGCGCTGCTCTCGCAGACCTCGCCGCTGTGCGCGCTGGAGGAGCTTGCCAGCAAGACTTTTAAGGGGCTGGAGGTCAGCGTCCTGCAGGCAGCCGAAGGTAGGCGCCGCCACTGGGTTCCCCGGCGCCCAGCACCAGGCTCCCGGCTCCATGTGTCCCACGCTTAGTGCTCTCTGCCTCTGCCCGCCCCCTCCCGCGCCGGCTGTCAGGGCCCTCCAGCCCAAGCCGCTGCCGCTGGGAGTGAAGATGCGTGGGACAGGACCCAAACCCTATTTCCTAGGCGCCTCTGGATAGGCCAGAGTCGAGTGACCGCGGAGGGGAGGCAGGAACCCAAGATCTCTCTGCAGTCTGCCTGCTCTGCTTAACTCCCTCCCGTTCTCAGTGGCCTGGGTACTGCTAGCCCTGTTCCTGGAGTGGGGAATGCAGAGCCTTTGCTGGGACCTTTTGGGTAGGGGTAGAGCAGGGCTGATTGCGACGATGTGGAGAGCCAACATTCACACCCAGGCAGGGCGTCCCTGTCTGGCTCTCATGTTCTAGCGACCTCGGGTCTTTCAAACCAACTCTCAGGTGAAGCGGCAGAGACCAAAACAATTTTTCCTAGGGACTTCCGGTAGACGAGAGATGGGGGAAGGGGGCTTGCCATAGCCTAGGCTTGCCCTAGTCCGGGTGGCCGAATCTAATCCTAGAAGGGAACAGCGGCAGACTGCAGGCCGGATGGGTCTAGGTGGGGTGAGTAAGGACCGGGGTGGGGTCTCCTCTCCTCTGGCGCAAGCCTATACTTTGGTTTCCTCTCAGGCCGCGACGGGATGACCATCTTTGGGCAGCGGCAGACCCCCAAGAAGCGGCGAAAGTCGCGCACGGCCTTCACCAACCACCAGATTTACGAGTTGGAGAAGCGTTTCCTCTACCAGAAGTACCTGTCCCCCGCCGATCGCGACCAAATTGCGCAGCAGCTGGGCCTCACCAATGCTCAGGTCATCACCTGGTTCCAGAATCGGCGTGCCAAGCTCAAACGGGACCTGGAGGAGATGAAGGCCGACGTGGAGTCCGCCAAGAAACTGGGCCCCAGCGGGCAGATGGACATCGTGGCGCTGGCCGAACTCGAGCAGAACTCGGAGGCTGCGGGCGGCGGCGGCGGCGGCGGCGGCTGCGGCAGGGCTAAGTCAAGGCCTGGCTCTCCGGCACTCCCCACAGGCGCCCCGCAGGCCCCGGGCGCCGGGCCCCTGCAGCTCTCGCCCGCCTCCCCGCTCACGGACCAGCCGGCCAGCAGCCAGGACTGCTCGGAGGACGAGGAAGACGAAGAGATCGACGTGGACGATTGAGAGGCGCCCGGCATCTTCCGCAGCCCCGGGCTCCTAGCGCTCTTTGCCCGCCACCTCCCGGACAGGACCGCCGAGGGGAGCTGGGACCTCCTCTGCAACTCCCGCCTTCTCCCCTGTCCCTGGCCCGGACTCGGCTCCCGGCAGCCGCCTCTTCCCTCTCGAAGCAATAAACCCGGGCTGGCCGGCCGAGCCGGCCGCCGCGCGCGGCCTCCGCTGCCCCGGGAGCCCTCGCCGTGCAATTCTGTATGGCTTCTGTATAAATATTTAAACCTATATACCGGGTTCTTCCCACCGCAGCCTGACTTTTTTTCTTTATTTCTTTTATTTTTTAAAATCTCGGAGATTTCCATGTTCTCAACGCTCAGGCTGCCGGGTTTGCTGAGGGCGAGATAGAATCGAGGGTAATGAACACTTAACCTCGAGGTCTGGAGGAGGTGCAGCCCCGACTTTTTGATTTTTCTCTGCATGTGGCGAATGCACCGGCCCTCTCCCTCCTCACCTCCCTAGGCCTATTGCAGTTGATTTCTTTTATTTCTTTCTGCCTTTATTCCCCCCCCACACACGTGGGAAGGGGCTGAGGGAGGCAACCGGGTCCTGACTTGCGAGTTTCAAATCGATGTTTCCCCCACCCCAGCGAGAGAAGTCTGTTTTCGATGCCATTTCTGCCTCCTAATGCCCAGTAATGCTATTTTTAAGATTCCTCCCACCCTCTCCCGGTTGCCTGGGACTGACTATTGGGGTCCGGGTCTTAGGGACAAAGCAGGGGGAAATCCAACAACCAACCAACCAACCAACGAAAACAGAACCCAAAGCCCAAGAATTATTTTTTACTCTTTTTAGAATTTTTTTGCATGTGTCAGAGACTGAGAGGAGGCCGACCTAAGCCCTCGCGCCACCTCCTCCACAGCTCTGGGTCTGTCTTGCGGTATCCAACGCCCTGCTCCTAGCTCGACTTGGCCAGACGAGGGTGCCTGGATGAGGGTGGGTCCCGCGTGCCACTCCCCTGCTCCTGCCCTGCCCTCTCCTCCCCGGACTGTACCCAAGGCCTCTTTCTCCGATAAATAAAGTCTTTGCCATTTTACTAGAACCGGCGGTGACCGTTTCTGAACGAGTGGACCTTATTCAGTGAAGCCGCGTCAGGCTCGGTGTCTCGCCGCTGCTGGTCGCCGGCTGCCCAGGCCTTGGAGATTTGGAGGAGTTTCGGGGCAGGCGTGAGAATGAGGGGTGAGGGGGAAGTAGTGAGAGGGAGGAGGCGCTTCTTGCCCACAAACACGCGGCAGCTACCAAATGGTGCGGGGGCGAGAGAAGCGGGCTTCGCCAGGTCCGGGTAAAAAGAGAGGCGTACAGTGCTGGGAGAAAACGTGTGCGTACTTTGAGGGCGCCACGGGTGCAAAATTAATTTGTATGGGGCAAAGGCTGAGTGGGTGGGGACTTGCCGTGGGGTTCGTGCATCCCAGCCGGGACCCAAGGGCATTCCTCCTGCGCTCCCCGGGACACCGGCTAAGCCTCGGGTGTGGTATATAGCTCAGTCGGACATCGGGCTGGAGCCTAAGGGCTCCCCAAGTTTCGGTTCGCCAGAGGGCTTCACCCTTGGGTGAGGGAGGAAAATGAGGCCAAAGGCACCAAGGGCAGGCTGAATTACTCACACGGGCACTGGAAGATGTGAGCCCGAAGCGTCTGAGAGTTGGGGTGGATTTCTGGTAACGTTCACAAATTCTGGGCCCCGAACCCGTCTGGGGACAGAGACATCAATCTCCCAAGGACTCTGGGGGAGTCCCCGCACCCCGAGGGCGGCTGGAGCAGGAACACAGGCAGCTTTTACTTTTCCGAACGGAACGGGTTTCTCTCTGGGCTTTTGTTGTCGCTGGGCTGGCGAGTGGCCGCTGTCACTAGAGGAGGGTCCCGCCTCCAGGCCACTCGGCTCTCTTTCTAAGCAAAATTGATGTGAGAAATGCGCATCTGGTCTCGGGCAGGCGATGGGGCCCCGGGGCCTGAATCGGGAACGTGCGAGTCCACGAGGAAACGAAGAGAGAGAAATAGAAGAAAAGAGAACAGAACACTTCAAAAGCAGAGCGAGAAAGTGAAGAGCCACAGAGACGGGGGAGAAAGAGAAAGAGGAAAAGCTACAAAGAGAGAGACAGAAACAGAGACAGAGGGAGAAAAGTGAAATGGGGAGAGGGGAGAGAAGAGAGGCGAGAACGAAAGAAGGAAAGAGGCGGCCGGGCAGCGGGGCCGGCGTGCGGCCGGTTCCTCCCGGGCGACATAAATCGCCCTCTCAGGATGGATGGGTCTGTAATTCGGAGCGCGGACCATGAAGGCCGGGACGAATGGACCCGGGCGGCCGCTGACAGGCGACAATAGCCGGGCCCAGCCCCCCGCGGCTCCGGGTGCGGGCGCGGCCACGGCCCTCCGCAGCCCAGAGCGCGCCGGCGCTGGCGACCATATGGTTTTTGAATTTTCTTCACAATTTGTAGACAATTTGATGGATTAGGTCCCCGCGCGCGCCTCCCCGGCACAAAGGCGGCGCAGGGACCGCGGCGCGTCGGTCACTCGGGCATCTGCGCCCGCCGTGCGCACCCCGCCCCCGCCCGGCCCCCGCCCCGCGCCCTGAGCCCGGGGCCGCCCGCCCAACACGCCCATGAATCCCAATGAAGCGGCCCTGGCACCTCAGGCCGCTGCCCGCTTCGCGGCCCCGGGCCGGGCCCTGCTGGGTCCCTTCGGGCTGGGGGCGGTGGCCCCGGGGCTGAGCCCACCCGAGCTGCAGAGCCCGCGGGGCGCGCAGCTAAGCAGGCGCATCGGGGCTGAGGAGAAACGGGGCCATTTATCCGCCCGTCTAGTTAAAGCGGGTTATTTGTTTGCTTCTCTGGCCTCCCCCTCCCATCCCCTCCCCCTTCCCTCCTCCCCCTCCTTCCCCTTCTGCCTTTTATTCTTTTGTCTCTAAATGGATTTAATGAGCCTGAAAAACATGACAATTGAATATAACCAAGAAATAAAAAGTAACGAGGGAGGAAGGAAGAAGGAAAAGAAAGAAGGAAAGAAGGAAGGGGAAGGATTAATAAAATAAAGGGGAAAATCCATTCAATTCAACAAATGTTTGTTGTGCCTCTTTTCTGCGCCAGGCCACGCTGGAGGCTGGGGAAATGGAAACGAATCAGATCCAGTTCCTACCCTCAAGGAGCTCCCAGTCTAGCAGACGAGACCCGCCGCACCCCAGGGCAGCTAGGAGACCTGGGCCGAGGGGCAGGGAAGTGCCCTTTGCAGAGCTCGGAGAACCGACTCAGGGCCCGGGGTAGTGGGGGCTTCAGGGAGGAGGTGGCTTTGGACCCAGGCCTTGAAAGATGAGGAGGAATTCGTTGTTTCTATAGGCCAGAACGAGGGCGGGCGGAAGGAGGGACCGCACGGTCGTCGGAGGGAAGGGGAGAGAGGCGAACGCGGAGCCCAGGGCTTGACCCCAAGGAGCCCTGGAGAGAGCGCGCCGCGCTGGGTCCCACACCTTTTGGGAAGAGGATTCCAGCCGCCCCTCAGTCTTCTCGTCTATGCTGGATTCGATGCCTCCGCCAGGCTGCCGGTGGGCTTCCGGAACGCGGCCGACAGCGCGTGTGGCCGTGGCATCCCGACTCGGTCCGAGCGGGCAGCGCGGCGCGAGGCTAGTTTCCTGACCCCATCGCGCAGGGAGGCGGCGACGACCGAGGGCAAGGGCTGAAGGGCTTGTCTGGAGATGGGAGCGAGGAGCTAGGGATCCAGGGAGGCCCGGGCTCTAGCCCACCCTCTCCCAGGCAATCCCGGCTCTGGTGAGAGCAGCTACCCGCACGCCGCCCGGGGCGCTGGGATGGCCTTGGCCACGCTTCGGGTGCTTCAGCGGGGACCTGTGATGGGAGAGGGCCTCGAATCCAAGAGCAGGCCCTGGTCTCCTAACAGGCGCCGGCCGGGCCTGCCTTGGGTGCGGCTGTGCGTGTTGCGTGCACTGCATATGGGCGCTCCGTGGGAGCCGGGCGTGTGCATTACGTGTTTATTCTCCGAGTGTGAGTGTACGTACAAGTGTGGCTTGGATCGTGTGAGGGGCTGTGGGCCCTGCGCCCATTCTCGGGGCGAAGTTCGTTAAGGTTTGGGACCCTCCGGGCCTCCAGCCCTGTGGCCGGAGTTACTTTATAGCCTGGGGCCGTCGCAGGCCTGCGTGCTCAGGACTCTGGCCTCTCTGCAGACCCGCTTTCGGTTCCCGGCTGCCCAAGAGAAGCGGCCCGGCTCTGCTTCTTACTTCCCGGTTGGGTCCGGGGCCTCGGCCCTGCTTGCCAAGTCCCAGGACGCGGGCGGGTTCTGCTCTCCCGGCCCGGGACCCCGCGGGGCGCGGACGGGCTGTGCCTGGCTCGGCGATGCGGCTGGCTCGGCTTTCCCTGCTCCGCCTTCTCCGACCCGGGGTCCTGCGGGCGGCGCCGGGTGAGGCCAGGAGGAGCAGTTCCTTATTTTACGAGGTGTCGGGCCGGTGTCAGACGTAGCTCCGATAAGTAATACTCCAGTCTGAGGGACCAGAACGTGGTAATTAATCCCAAAGACTTAAGTGTATTTTAGTTCAGGAGAAAAAAAATCACTAATTCAATCGTCCGGAAAATTGAAGTTTGATGCATGAGTCCCCCCTGAAAGGGACGGGCTGGGGCCGCGTGCCTCCCCTCCCTCCGCCCCTGCCAGTCGCCGTGGGGACCCCCTCCTCCCCACCCTTCGGAGCCTCCAGGTCCAGGGAAGTCCACTCACATCGCCCTGCATGTCTCCTGCCGTTGGAACCCAGGGTACCTTGACTTTGCTCCCTATTCCAACAACCAAACCCTCTTTCTCGAGGCCCAGAAAGCCGTTTGTGCCGAGAATACGGATGTTCCTCCAACACACACACACCTGGGAAGGGGCTTAAGGGAGCATGAGGTGTAGGGGGAGTGACTAGATAAGGGACCCAGAATGGACAGGGGCAGGGACTGCAAGATGAGGGAGAGGGGACCTGGAACCTGAGCAAACTGGGGTCACGAGGGTCAGCAGGTTGGAAGCCGCTGTGGTAAAGTGGACAGTCCCCTGGCCGGCTGCGGGTAGTGTGAGTCCAGGTTAGAACTGTGGGTGCGCTGGGTAATGATGGTTGGGCTGTAGAACTGTGGATGGTTGGTTTGTGTGCAAAATGCGTGCCTCCCTAGACTGTGCATGTGCACGAATGAGGTCTTGGGCAGAGGTTAGCAGGCCTGGGGGAGCTGGGAGCCTGATCCCGGATGGGTCCACAAGCTATGTCTCCCACAGATGAGGCTCCTGGGACTAGAGCAAAGGAAGGTGGTGGTTCTGGGCCTGGTGCATGTGTATGAGGGGGGAGCAATACTCAGCATGGAGAATTCCCACCCTGAGTTTTCCTGGGGCCCCACCTCTGCATTTCCAGATCCAGGGCTGCCATCAGCAAGCTACCTTGTCTCCATCTAACAGGTGCCAGTCCAGGGAGAGACCTTGGGGCTGAGAGGGTGTGTGTGTGTGTGTGTGTGTGTGTGTGTGTGTGTGTGTGTGTGTGTGTGTGTGGCCAGGTTCTCCAGCATCAACTGAGTGTGGCAGGAAAGTGTGTGCAACTGAGAGACTGGACATGTGCAGCTGATTGATGAAATGGAGCATGTGCAACTGGGGGTGACTGAGTGTGTGCTGCTGTGTTCGTGTAACTGATTGTTGCAAACTAGGTGTGACTAAGTTTGTGCAATGGACAGAAAAGAAGTAAAGGTGTCACTGGGGTGGGTGTGACCAGCGGGTGAGTGATGCCCCCCGGGGTGTGTGATGTATGCAGGGAGCGGGTGTGACAAGATAACCGGGAGAATGAACATTGATGTGGAACTGAAACTACAGACAACCAGAATCCTAGCTCCAAACAGCTTGACCAAGCTGGCTACTCAAATTCTCAAATTTACACTTATGGTGGGGGGTGGAGTGGAGCACATGATGGGAAGGGAGGGGGGCTTATGAGAGGAGTGAGCAGAAAGTGGGATGGAGAACTTCAGCCTGAGCCTAAGTCTGCTCTGAAGGCAGTTGAGGCAGTGAATAAACACTATATAGACACAGACTCTGCTTCTTTTGAAGGGCGGGGGTTGTCCTCTGTTTGCTGTTGGGTAATGGCTAGGATGCAGCCTGCCCTCTCCTACTCAAGTTGGTCCCCAGGCTGAACCTTAGTGTAATTTGCAGATCTACCTTTGGCTGTACCAGTCCCACGTTGCCCTAGAAGTCCCAACTTCCCCCAGCTAAGTTACTCCTCCCTGCAGGGGCTCCACCCTGCTCCAAATGGGGAGGGTACAAATGGCAATGTGCACAGGTGTGCATGGTGGATGGTGGGTGGGTGATGCTGCCGGCAGTGTTGGGAGTGAATGAGTCCCGCCTGCTTTGGAATCTGGTGTGTGTATGTGTGAGTGTGTGCAGGGATTGCTGTGCATTGGTGTGTGCATGTGGACATGTGCAGGCTTCCCTATGGAGAGCTGGATGTGGCTAGTTGTTTGTGAGTGAGTGTGGATGCAGTAGGGAAGGAAGAGTAGTTACCTGTGAGTATCCTGGGACCTTTGTTGGTTTAGTTACGAGCATGTGTAGATGGAGATGAGATGAGTTGTCACCACATCTGGGTGTGGTTGTATCATCTGAATACATGGGTATATGCCTATACCCAACTGGGTTCAAAATTCAAGGGCTCAAGTCAGAAGCAGTGGGTCCAGGGCTCTGTGGAGAGGGATCTAGGGCTGGGAGTCTCCTCTAGAGAGGCCTTCCCTCCCCTTCCTTACCCATCTCCCCAACAACCCCCCAACACAGAGGCTAGGAGGGAGGGTAGGGTGGAGAAGAAGTGACCCCCTCCCACGTCTCAGAGGTTGCTCACAGTGAAGTGCCTACTCCATAGGGACTGTTCCTTCTCTCCTGATGTCTGTGATGGGGCATATTGATCTGGTTGCCTGAGGACTCCCTGGGACCGCATGCCCACATGTAGATGAGGGATACTGCCATGGCCAATCCAGGGCACACACAATACAGGCACACAGTATCACACAGACATCGTAGAAACAATGCAAACACGAAGGTCAGGCATCGAGTTGCAAAGACTCACAATGCAGAAACCCCAAACACATACACAGTGATGCAGACATACAGAATGCCCAGAAACAGCGCGGATACATATGACACAGCACACCCATGGAAATATAGGTAACCACTAGCACACACAACAGTTAAACAGATAAACCTTTGCTGTTAAATGGTTACACCATACCCACTGTTATACACACAATACAGACACAGTGACGGAGGCACAGCCCACAATTACCACAAGCACACACACGTGCTTCCAGACATTCTGTGCAAACACAGGCGTGGAGAGGGAGCTAGCTGGTTTAGGCGACTTTGGGGAAAATGCTGCCAATGTTCTGACGTTCTGAGAGGAATCCAAAAGTGGTAGAGGGTAGCAAATCGCAGACAAGGGTGGCGGGAAGGGAGGCTGGGGCTGTCCGGCAGAGCTCCTAGCCTTTGGCCCAGGAAAAACCCAAGTCCCCAACCGCCCCAGAAATGCAATCAAAGCTGACCGTCACCCACCCACCCTGCACCATGGCTCTGGCTGGAGTCGTTATCATTTTTGTTAACTTTTTATCGACTGTTTGCTAGATGGCGTGTCAGTAAAGTGTATGATTTGAGATGAAAAATTAGGCAGATTAACCTGAGGGGAGAGCCTGATTGATTACTAAATAGGATCAATTTGAAAGTTTTAGTCCTGGCGTTTCTGCAGAGCCTCTTAATACTTCAAACTTCAATTTTACGGGCGATTGAACTAAGCATGTTTCTGACAAAATTGATATATGTATTAATTTGCTTTAACTGGTGATTAATTACTCTCCACTGAAAGAATTATAAGGAGCTGTTTGCCTGCGATTTGCATATTAATCAAATTCTAGTTGATAATTCCACTGGTGGGGGGGTCGGGGCGGGGCGTGGGTCGTGAGAGGGTGTGAAGGGGTGTTTGCACGTGTTCATGTGCTGGTGTGTGCACCCGTGTATGTGGGGGGCTCCCTACCCCCTCTTTGCTCACTCCCTGCTTAGCTGCCAGTTTAGTGCATTAAAACCAAAGATGCAGAACGAGTTTGCCCGGCTATTTGGCGGGAGCAGAAATTGCCTGTCCGGTTTTATGATCTGCTCAGCCTGAGCAGCCGGGTCCTTAATGTCCCCTGTCAAAGTGTCCGCAATTTAAAGGGAAAACGGCCCCCGCTTTAGCGCCGAGCTGGCCTGACAAGGGACGCGAGGCAGGAACGAGCACCCCTTTAAATAACTCCCCTTCCAGAAAGACTGGGGTTTCTGGATGGTACCCCAGCTCTGGGGACCCTGGAGAACCAAGCTATATCCTTAGAAGGTCCTGGCTCCTGGGAGGCTCTAGCCATGAAGCATCCCCCCTCAACACATACACATGGGGCCACATACAGGCACAGCAGAGATCCAGAGACACGGTCAGCCACTGTCACTTGAGCTGATGGGCAGGAAGCCACCCTTTTAGACACATGCAGACACCGCTACGCAGCAGTCACACTCCTGTTCACTTAGACCCCCACTCGGGCCTGTCCATAGACACACTCAGCTACCCACAAGCACACCCAGACGCACAGAACCCCACACAGGCGGGGAGCACACATAGACACCCAAGTCACGTCCACGCGGCCTTTCAGGCGCACGCGGTCACACACACTCAGACACACGCACATTTTCAGATCTACACGCAGGCCACATCCACACACACACCCAGGCTTAGAACCCTCTCGCATAGGGATTCGCAGCCGGATACACCCCAAAGGCCTGCTCACATCTTCCCGGGCACACGCAGTCCTCACCGCCCCCTCCTGGTCCCCTTGCCCCACCCGACTCTTTAAGCTAAAGGGGGCGGCGCCACTGAATCAACTTTTCCCATCTCTGGATTCAAAGAGTAGGAGTGTAATTAAAACCAGATAATTAATGAGACAATATTCCTCCAGCTACATCTTTAATGAACAAACCCCTTCAGGGCAGCCTCTTCTTCTAGGCTCATTAAAGAGAAGAAAGTTGGGCGGCTCGAGGACTTCCCAGCGCGTTAATAACCAACCCGGAGTGGGTGCCTCGGCCCGGAGCTCGGGAGCCACCGCGGCGCTTGCTGGCCCTGGTTCTCTCACCACCACTCTGCACCTTGGCCCGCCCCCCGACTCCCATCCCCTCCACCCCCAACTCCACCCCCACCCCATTCCCACCTGGTCCCAACCTCTCCGGCCGCCCCCAGCGGTCCTGCCAGCCGCTGTTCAGTGACTCCCTGCTCCGCCTGCCCTCTCTCTGGCGGCCTCTCACCAGCACCAGGCAACCTGCGCTCCGACGTGAGCGGGCGTCAGGCCTCCCAGTTTCCCTCTCGCCCTGCGCTGCGCGTTCCAGGCCCTCTGGCTGGCTGGGGCCGACTCTGTAGAAAGGAAATCAAGGCAAGGTAGGGGTCCGAGTTTCCCTCTGAACCTCAGTGCCCTAGCTGAGTGGCCTAGGACTGGCATTTGAGCTGCGGTCCTGGGAAGGGATTGTTGGATGTGGGGGCAGAGGCGCTCGTTTTCCACGCGCTCCTCGTGCATTTTCAGGAACGCGCACAAACAATGCACGTGCACTCGCGCGCACGAGATCTTGCATATACAGACACGCCTACTCGCTCGCGCACACAAGTGCACTGTCGCGAAGCCTCGGGTCCAGACCGTGGGCTCCGGCAGCGGGGAGAGCCTGGCTTGGGCCTTCTCCCCCGCCGCCTGAGGTCGGCCTCGCGTCAGTCGTCTCCAGGATGGGAACGTTTTCGCTTGGCGTGCAGCCTCCTGGGCCTGGAGCAAGCAGTTCGGCCAGATTAACTAGGAGCGGGCAGCGTACGGGGGCTCAGGGCCGGGGGACCCCTAGTCAGACCCAGACGGGGGCGGTAGCTCTGGCAGCGGCTTTGGCGGCGGCGCCTGTTTTCGCCTGCGCTGGCTTTTAGGGATGAGTGATGTGGCAATGAGCGAAGTAAATCTGCACGCGCAAAAGATGCTAATTACTCTTAATAGCCTACCCAGACGCCCCGAGTCTGGAAACCCAGAAACGTAAATCTGCTCCCGATAAATATTTTTAATTGTGAAATTTCCCGGAAAGAAGGCTTTGGTTGCGCGGGCCGAGGCATTTGGCTTTGGAGGGAGGGAAACGGCCCCCACTCGGAAAGCCGGGTCCGGTGTCAGGGACCCGCACAGGGGCGCCAGGCGCGGGCCGAGCGATCTGAGCCCGGCTGGCCGGCGCTGGGTAAAGTTAGTGATGTATCGCATTAATTACCACTGTGAGCTGCAAATGGTTCGAGGCCCAGGGAAAATTAATGGGAATCCAAATTCTAATTATGTAGCTGTTGTTAAAGAGTTTAACTAAATAGTCATGGAGAAAATCGGATTATGCACATAAATATGCAGCCGACGCACGCGGTCCGGGGCACCGGTCCGGGGACTCTCAGCCAGGCCGCCCCCCACCCCCAGAACTGGAGGACCCTCCTCCTCTCAGAAGGAAAAGACCCACCCACGCCCCAGCGTATAAAGGCCCTGCGTTTTCCTATGGCAGCGGCAGAACGGGTCTCAGGATGGGAGGAGAGGCCAAAGCTTGCTGAGGCGCCCGCTTGGATGTGGGGTCGGTGTGGAGGTCCGGGGTTCCTGGGTCCCTTGGTCTGGGTAAGCGTTTGTGCCCATTTCTCATGTGATTGCCTCCGGGTCTGGGCGAATCCATCCTGCACCTCTTTCTGACAATCATATTTGGGCGCTGTGGGTTTACATTTTTTCCACTGTCAGTTTAAAGAAATAGCCACCAACCGGAAGCCCAATTACAGCCGAAGCCTCGTCATTCACTTAATTAAGGACCCTGGATATGTTTCTATTTTCGCAGGAAATGAGGTCTGATCAAGCAGCAGTAATACCTCCGGCCTCGGGGAGGGGGAGGGGACTCTCAGGGGCGGGCTCTATTCCCCCCACCCCCGCCGAGGCCTGGCAGCATGTGGTGCCGAAGCTTCAAAAAGGGGCACCTTGGGGCGGCGGTCATCCAAACCTCCACTTCTCCCAATTTCTCCCGGACCCTGGATTCACTTTGCCCCAGGCCACCCACTCGGCAGGCCCTCCCTTTCCCGTGTCCCAGCGCGCTGACCTTGGAGCTCCCGCCGCACTGGCACTGCTAGGGACAGGGAGCGAGGGCCCGGATTGTTGAGGGGACTTTGCAGTCCCAAAGGGAGATTCAGCGTCCTTTCAAGCCCACCTACCCCATTCCAGGAGGTTGGCAACCTCTGGGGACGTTGTTAAGGCCTCTGGAGCTAGGCGGGTAAGCGTGGACTGCAGGGGAAGCACCACCTCACCGGGTCCCAGTCCCGGCTTCCTTCAGTCTCTGAACCCAGATTTCTATGTCCCCGTAAAGAGAACGCAACCTCTCCCTGCCACCCCCTACTTTAGGGGAGGAAGCCGGCGGGTCTGGGTCTCACCTAGGAGTTCCAGTCCTCCAGGCCAGACCGCGTTCTGCACTTCGTGAGGCTGCCAGCGCGTGACAGTTTCTATCCCCCCTCATCGGATCTCGATCTCTGGACGGCTGGGTGGGATTAACGCTTGCGCTGCTGGCAGCAGGTGCCCTCGGCCTCTTCAGGTCTTCCCTTCCCTCCAGACGGGCTCCCGATTGAACGCGGAGGGTGAGAGCCGGGAGGGAATGAGCCCTCTGGGTCAAGCCTGCGAATACGGGGATCGTGCCAAGGGAGGATCCCACAAGTTTGGGGCATCAGAGTCTCAGTAATTTGCAGGCCTTGGCGAAAAGCTAAACTGGGGCCCGATGGATCAGTTCAGGGAAGGCCTCAAGCAGAGGAAGGGCACCTGACTCCGGGGTGTCCTGGAGAGACAAATTCTGACCCAGGGAATGCGTCGGAGTGAGATGCGTTTAGAGCCCCTTCCCCTTCTGTCCTGGACTCTGAGGGGGGTGAGGGCAGTTCTTCAAAGCTTGGGGCACATTTCCCAGAGTCAGCAGAAGCCGTTGAGGGTATCTGAAGGAAGAGCAAAGAAAGAGAGGCCAAAGATCCGGAGATTTCTCCCCCGCCCCGTCCCCCGCCTTCCGGTTGCACGGGGTGGCGTATGGAAGGCCCAGAGCAAGAGGTGATACACAGACCCACAAATCCTGGGAGAAAAACAGACAGATGGACAGACGCGGGCATGATCTTGGATTTTTTAATTCCCAGGCCGAATTCGAATTCTGAGACCCCGAATTCTTCTCCCAGTGGCCTCAGAACAAAACCTATAAATCGGGAGGTTTTATAGGTTTTAATCCGACGACAGATTAAAAGATGGAGGATCCTCCAACCCCTCTCCAGCTCCTGGGGAGGTCTGGGGGATTCATCTTTTATCCCTCGCAATATGTGCCATGCCTTCGGCCCCCCTCTTCTCCTCGCCCTTTCCAAGCCTCCTGGAAACCATGGCTGCTCCATAGCTCCCAAATACCAAGTCCGTCCCTCTGTTGCAGTGAGGAGGATCCCTGGACTCAGCTGGCTCCTTCCTGCAGCCCTCCCTAAGTCTTCAAGCCAAATCCCCTGCACTTGAGCCAGGGTCTTCAAAAAGCCTGCGCTTCTCTGAGATGCGGGCTTCGAGCGCCACCTAGCGGCATTTGTGGAGGCGCTCAAGAGCTGCATGCACCTTTCAGCCACCTCTTTCCCCCCTAACCCACCTGGAACCCCAAAGCCCACCCGGACGTAGTCCCACTCTCACACCACAAGTCCTTACGTGAGCACGCTACACCTCCACTTTCTGGCACTGAGACATTAGGAGGGGGCCACAGCAAGGAAGAGCAGGGGTGCAGCTGGTGGCGGGGGGTCGGGGGGGCACCTCCTTAGAACCCTCAGATGCAGGGGACGCTCTTTCAGGGATCGGATATGGAGTGGGGCTGAGAAAGGCGCAAGCCCGTGTCTCTGCTGGCGCGGGGCATAAAAAGGGTCCTCCTTGGGGCATCGCAAGAGGCCACTACTTCTGGGTGAGTGCCTAAAAGCGAAGTTATGAGCCCCTAGTCATCCCTATTCCTACTCCAGCCATGCGCTGCTCTGCAGTCACCCAGACTTCGGAAGCAAATTACCAGAACCCTTCGGCTCGCAAAGCTCAGGTCCTTGCAACCTCCTCCGCGCGGGAAAGGTTAGGCAAGAGCTCCCTCTGCTGTCCATATTTCGGTACTGCTGCAGGCTGCCGCCCTGCAGGGCTGCAAAACTCAGACATAAAGCGGGATCTGTTTTTCTCTGATCCTGATCTGATCTGCCGGTGGTCATCTTAGCCATCCCTCTGCCTTCAGGAAGGAGGTCCCTTACCCAAACGGGAAGAAGAGGCTTCTCTGGTCTTTATGGGTTTGCACAGGGAAGAAATGACTCAGTGCTACTGAGTTCCACCACTACTGCTAGTTCTGTGCTCTTTCCCTTCTGCTGCGGGGCCAGCTGCCTCCCTGCCCAACTGATACGGTGTCTGGCAAGTTATAAATTTCTTCCTCCACAGTGTGATTGTCAAGCCTGACAGGACAGGCTGTATTTTCTAGGTAGTAATCTACAGATGGAAATGTCAGGGGAAGGGTGAGTGCCAACAGGTCAGTCCACTCAGAGACTATCTAAAAAGTGGTGAGAGGTGGTGACAGTGCTGTCTGGCACTTCTACAAGAGCCAAGATCCCTGAGTTTCCAGGTGACAGCCAGCCATTCCCTGGCAGAGAACCCCACGAGGTCCCTCTCATGCTTGACACACACTGACTCCCCAAATACAAAGTACTTCCTCCTGCTGACCCAGGCTGCCACCATCTCCTCTTGACCCTGAGCCCCTGACCCTGGCACAGCTACACTCACCAGAGCCCCACTCCCGGGATCTGCTCCCACCCCACTGCAGGACATTCTCTAGCCCTGGACAACTAGGAGAAGCAAGGTCATAGTGGGCAGGAAACTTGGTCAGCTGTGGGATGAGGCAGTCCGTAAAGGTCACTCTGGGTCTTTGCCCTTGATTTTGGCACTGTCCTTAGAGAAGAGGGGGGGGCAGTGTGTGTGTGTGTGTGTGTGTGTGTGTGTGTGTGTGTGTGTGTGAGAGAGAGAGAGAGAGAGAGAGAGAGAGAGAGAGAAGGAGGGGTACAGGACTTCGAAGGTCCCCCTGTAATGAGATCTGGTGACAACCTTTCATTTGAGGTGATGCTCTGTGATTGTGTATAGGTCTCCCAGAGCTCTGATCCAGGCCCCTCCTGGTCATCTGGACACAGATCAAAGTAAGCCACAACTATTGGGAATTTTCAGTTACTCTAAGTAGGTCAGGAAGATGAGACTCCTTAAACCCAGGCCTTAGATGGGGAAAGTGGTAGTGGGGTTTCTGCCCTTTTCCATTCCTATCCTTTCTCTCTTGGGGTCTTCAGTAGTTTCCTATGAGGGGGCACGGTGCTTCCTCCTCTCTCCAGTGTGGACATTTGGGGGGCCTTAGAGTCACTAAACTTTGAGCCAGGACACCTCGTGTCCCCTTCTCCATAGGTCTGGGAGAAGGCAGCAGGGGAGCCGTGGCTGATGTGCCCAGCTGTATGCCAATCTGAGCTTGAGAAAATGCAGATTTCAGGGCTGTACTCCAGAGCCACTGAAATGGAATGCCTGGGAACCAGGCCTGAGAATCTTCCCTGTGGTGTGGGAGCCCCCTTCCTGGATTCTTATGTGCACTAGTCTGTGAGAAGAACAGAATCCCCAGCTTCCCATACATACCCCCCCACCACATACACACAATGGCTTACAGCTGAGGAAATCATGTCTGTCACTAGGGAGCAGACATCCTGGGTTTAAGCCTGTAATTTCCTAGCTGTGGGACTTTAAGTCACTTCATCTCTCTGAGCCTCAGTTTCTCCATCTGAGATAGGGACAGTAATCCCTGCCTCAGAGGGTTGCACTGAGGGCCAGGTGAGCCTAATGTTCCCCAAAAGAGCTTTGTAAAAAGTACATTTCAGTACAAATGCCGGTTATTATTCAAGAACTTCAGCGCTAGATGTAAGATGTTAATAAGTTCAGGGGGACCCTCCTTCAGAGATTTCTCCTCCTTGTGGGCACATGAGGCCATCTCTCTTGCAGTGCCCCAAGGTTTCCACACTGTTCCCACATTTTCTTCCCAGCCCACCTCTCCCACCAAAGAAATGTAACTGATCTCTGTGGGAAAACGAAGGGGAAAACAGCCATGGCCTTACCCTTCACATGAAGGGGCTTACCTAGCGTCACTTTCCAATATTAACAAAGTGGCTGCGGGTTAAGTTCACCTGCCAGGGGTGGGGGAGAACTTGTTATAAAAAACCCCACAGGAGGCTGAGCCTGGATCAGGAGTTTGGTTCGGGGTGCATTTTTATCATGTTCTCCAGGCAATTGGGATTCCTTTGTCACTGGATGAGATCCACTGCCCGAGACTACCTAGTGTTATTGGTCATAAGAAGGCAGTGAGGCCCTCCCAGAAAAGCTCCCCCCGAGACCGCCTGTCTCTGGTTTCGTTCTAGGGCAGACGCTGGGGTTGGGGTAGGGAGTAGTGAGCTGGGTGAACTGTGGGGACAATAACCTAGACATTGACCTAGAAAGACAGGAGGCAGGTCTGATGGAAAGAGCAGGGCTTTGAGGTGCAGGACAGGGGTCTCACCCATGCTAGCCTTATGGTCTGGGCCTTGACCTGTCTAAAGCCAGTTTCTTCATCTGTAAAATGGGGGTGACACTCAGACCTGCTCTATTCCAGAATGGTCATGAGTAGCCACTATTTCCAGAGAGGGGGTTGCATTTTCACAAACATATAGATGTGTGCATATGTATGTAGAAATAAGAAAAGAACATGCATATTGTTCTGAAACTTACTTTTTTTTCACTTAATAATAGATCCTGGATATCTTTCCATGCTTAGATTCTGTGGTGGTAACTTGTAAACTGTAAACTGCAAAACTGTTGAAATGTTGGTTGATTTAAATAACAGACAAAACATTACCCTTTGGGGAGGGTTCAGGGGTTGTGTCCTCATTGGGGTGTAGTGTGAGTGTGCCCATGTCTTTGAGATGGTAAGTTGGAGGAAAGGGAGGGTTAGTGAGCACGTGTGGGTGCTTCAGGAGCTGCTGACCCAAGCAGGATGGGGACTTTGCTGATTTTTAATAGTATGGAGCCTGGAGTGAAACAGGAGGGACTCAATTTGGAGTCTTCAGCCCCTAGAGAGCCGTCCTCAGCTGCCTCCTAGGAGT
This sequence comes from Physeter macrocephalus, assembly GCF_002837175.3. Taxonomy (NCBI): domain Eukaryota; kingdom Metazoa; phylum Chordata; class Mammalia; order Artiodactyla; family Physeteridae; genus Physeter; species Physeter macrocephalus. The sequence continues at coordinate 85,611 of NW_021145335.1, forward strand.
CTGCCTCCTTGGCAACTGGCCTTCAAGTGGCTCATTCTTGGACCTTAGGCAATGGGGAGACCCACAGTCACCTCTGGGATGTCACAGAGGGTATATTAAGGGATATCTAAACTGCTGTAACAAAGAGGCCCCCAAATACAGAGGCTAAATGTGATAGATGTTTATTCTCCCTCATGTAACAGTCTATATGCTATCACAATTAAGAGCAGACTCTGGAACCAGGTTGCCTGGGCTCAAATCCTACCCTTTGTGACCTTACAGAAGTTACTCAATCTCTCTGTGTCTCAGGTGCCTCATCTGTAAAGTTGGGATGATAATAGTTAATGACACAGTAATTCTACCTCATAGGGTTTTTGTGAAGTGTAAATGAGTGAAGTCCCTCCAAAAATTCTTTATTGAGCACCTACTGTGTATCAGTCACTGTTTGAGGCCCATGGTGGCTCCCATGAGCGGGCTCAAATTGGCTGCTCTAGCTCCTGCCATCATGTCTGCCTCCCAGTCAGTGGGAAGAAGGAAAGAATAAGAGGAGCACATACCCATTTCTTTTAAGCTCATAACTTAAAAGTGGCCTACAGCTGACCTCTTCATAGCCATCAGTCAGAATTCAGTTGCACAGACTCATCTTAGCTGCAAGGATGTTGGGAAGTATAATCTTCAGCTGTGTGACTGTGCGCCAGCTATAAAACTCAGGTGTGCTAAAGAAAGAAAGGGATCATGGATATTGGTAGAAAAACTAGCATTTTCTTCTCTGTTCCTGGGGGCAGTCACATCTTCCTCATATACAGCCCCTGAGGAAGACAGTGATAGAGCGATGAGTGAGAGGGAGCCTGAGGAAAAAAGCAGTAAAGGGATCATTTAGGAAGGAAGGTCATTGATGGAATTCCCTGGCGGTCCAGTGGTTAGGACTCGGCACTTTCACTGCCTGGGGCCTGGGTTCAGTCCCTGGTTGGGGAGCTAAGATCCTGCAAGCAAAGAAGGAAAGTCCTTGAGACAGCGATAAGGAGATGGGAGGGCAGAAACCAAGATCCAGGGCCACACCACCTTAGCCTGTTGTCTGGCTGTGTTCTCCCTGTATCCCTAAGCTTACAGGAACCTCTAGACCTGGCATTCTTAACCCAGTGCCTAGAAACCCTTGCAGCTGTGCTTAAGTGTGTTTTTCTGGGTGATGATGCAGATTCCTAAAGTGTCTGTGACACAGCAGAAGTCAATAGCCTTGATTTCTTTCCTTTCCTTGTATCTGCTGTGAGGAAACCACCTTGATTTGATTTTGAAACTCCTGTGACTGTGCTTATAAATGTGTTTGTACATGTTAAATTTGAGGATGAGCAGGAATTCCATAGCCCTGGTCCCTGAGAGGACAGTGGTTTCCACCAAAGCCCTACAGCCAGAGAAAGGGGAGGTAAACGCCAGGGAGAAGGGCGGCGGGGCGGGGCGGGGCGCGGCGGGGCGGGGGGACGGGCACACCTTCACCAGCAGGAAGGTCCCTGGAGGTAGCCCACGGGTGCAGTTTTCTCTCTTCTGTGGACCCAGCCAGGGAGGGAGGTCAGAGGGAGGGAGCATAGCAGATGGAGAAAGACAAAGGGGGACTTGGCAAGTAGAGGCGAGATCCAGCTGGCCTTTCCCTTTTCTTCAGCTCTAACCTCTAAATCTGTATTCCACGAGACTGGAGAGTTCAGACAGCAAATTCTTTGGAAGCACATGGTGGGCTTTCGATGTATATCTGTTGAATGACTGAATGACTGAATAAATAAAGCAAAAGTGGCTTCATGAGGGTACAGCCATGTTAAAAAAAAAACCAGGGAGGGCTTCCCTGGTGGCGCAGTGGTTGAGAGTCCACCTGCCAATGCAGGGGACACAGGTTCGTGCCCCGGTCCGGGAGGATCCCGCATGCCGCGGAGCGGCTAGGCCCGTGAGGCATGGCCGCTGAGCCTACGCGTCCGGAGCCTGTGCTCCGCAACGGGAGAGGCCACAGCAGTGAGAGGCCCGCGTATGGCAAACAAACAAACAGGGAAACACAATCTTTGTTAAGTCATCTGAAGCTCTTTTGGAGGGCCTCAGTCGTTTCAACAAGGACTTGCTCTGTGTGCCGAGACCCTCACATTCAATCCCCAGAACAATCTAGAGACACAGGCACTGGGAGTTAGGATGCCCTTTGTGCAGATGGGGACGAAGGCACCGCCCAGTGCGGCACTTTGCAGGCGATCAAAACTGGACCTGCTTCCTGACTCTGCAGAGTCTGCGCTCTGCCCCTGCTCACTGGGCCACCGCACGAGCCCGCCCCCCTCCTCAGGCCCTGCGGAGGTTGGGAATCGTGCCTTCAGGTTGCAGCTTCCCTTTCAGCATCTCTTTCCCTCCTCCCAGGCGAGCGGTGACGTCCGTCTCTCCAGCCTCAACTCAAAGTGTGGTCCTGGGACCAACAGCATCAAGCATCACCACCTGGGAGCCAGTTAGAAAAGCAGAATCTCAGCCTCACCCAGAACGGCAGAGTCAGAATCTGCATTTTAACAGGATTTCCCTGAGTGATTCGTGTGCCCGTTGGAGTTGGAGAAGTTCAGCTCTAGATCTCTCTCTGCCATCCACAGGTAGGGGAAACCTTGCTAACCTTATTTGTAGGAAGCCGCTTCCTCAGGGCTGCTGGGGCAGGGATGCCTGTTTCATTCAAGACCTGCAGCCTCTCTGGTCCTACTTCAGATTCCCTAGGACTTCTTCCCTTCAAAACTTCCCTCTCCTTCCAACCAGAAAGCCAGATCCTCCTGCCCTCCCTGCCCCCACCCCCACAATCCCCGCATTACCCTAAAAAACCAAACCAAACCAAACACTGTACAGAAAAGTTGCAAAGGTAGTACAGAGTTCCCATATACCCCTCACCCAGCACCCCCTATTGTTAACGTCTTACATTGCTATGGTGTATCCATCCCAACTAAGCAAACAATATTGGTGTGTTACTACTTAACTTAAACTTCACGTTATTTGATTTCACTAGATTTTCCACTAATGTCCTTTTTCTGTTCCAGGATCCCATCCAGGATGCCTCATTACATTCAGCCGTCACGTCTTAGTCTCTTCTGGTCTGTGACAGCTTCTCATGATTTCCTTGGTTTTTTAATGCCCCTAACAGTTTGGAGGAGTACTGGTCAAGGATTTTGTAGACTGTCCCTCAATTTGGGTTTGCCTGGTGGTTTCCTCATGGTTAAACTGGGGCTATGGATTTTGGTAAGAAGACTGCAGAGGTGAAGTGCCCTCCTCATCATATCACATCACATCCAGGGACATGTAATCAACATGACTCATCACTGATGGTGTTAAACCCGATCACCTGGCCGAGGTCCTGCCTCACCTAACCTTCCCTTTCTTCTTTCCCCAAGTCTCTATCGTTTCCTTCCTGGTGGTTTGTCATCGTTTTAGTCGTTAATGACATGTTTGTACCGCAGCATCTCCCCCACCCCCTCTCCAGTGCATTCCTCCCTGTGCCACTTAGACTGTTGCTCTGATGCTTTTATTACTCAAGAGGTGTCCTGTTGGAACACATCCTCTGCCAATGGAAGCACTGAGGCAGTCACATGTCTCCTGCCAGCATGAAGCCTAAAAGCTAAATGGAAGCTGCCCACGGTGGCCTGGAGGCAAACAGGAGGCTGGGCCTTGAACAAGCCAAGATATGCTCTGAATGATTTAGCAAAGTGCATTCTACTCAAGTTGAAGGATAAAATTAGAGCTAGATTAGAAAGTGATGGGGAACAGGACACTACTGGATGAGTGAGGGAGGGAGATATCTAGACACACCTGAATATTTGCATTTCTTTATATTTTATTCTAAATTCTGAATTATCCCTTTCAATCATATTAGGCTGTAATTATGTGCTTCTGCTTTGATGCAAGCCAGTCATATTTTCATTTTATACTAACAGCCTTGAATGGGAAACATCCTGCTGCCCTTCCCACTTTGAACCTTCAATCGGCCTGTGCTCCATCAGGCAGCCCCCATCCTACCCTAGATCCAGGGCTTCCTGTTGCCAAGGAATCATGGAAGAGGGAGATGTTAAAGACATACTCCGGGAGCTCCACCAAGCAGACTAGGTGCTCAGGAAAGAAACCTCTGGCCTCCGGGTAGAACTGATATCTTTTAGAGTCCTCAGTGCACGGTTAGGAGAGGTGCCCAAGATTCATGCTGACCTGCCTCAGCCCTTGCAGCCCTAGTGAAATCTGTAGGATCATGTTCAACTTCCAGAATTCTCCATTCAATGCTAAGTCTGTATGGTTCCAGGATTGTCCAGAGATGGTAAAACATTGGTACTTGTCCTTCCTGAAAGGGCAAGTTATGAACAACCGTCATGTACATGCCAGGTAGGAGCCTGCGTATGGAATGTTCTGTAGGATTCTTAGCCGCCATACGCAGGATGCATGATGGGTCCAGATGGGAAACATCTGGCCAGTTCTCCTTCAGGGGTGGTTGTGGGTGGGGGAGGAAGGGACAGTCAACTGCCACCACCATGAATGATGGTTGTTCACATGAGATTGATTGAGGAAGAATGTTCTCTGCACTCATTTAGGAAGAACGGGCCCTTCGATCCAGCTGGTCACGCCCCTGAGCCACACATCCTGATAGGGAGAGGTGAGGGGCAAACTGGCCCCCAAGGCTATCGGTAGCTGTTTTCATCAACTGTTTGATGGCAGTGAGTGGAAACCGACCCAAAGCAGCTTGATATAACACAGCCATAGAGGACTCCTCTTTGAGCCTTCCCCGGAGGTTGGCTGCAGAAGCCAAGGTACAATGCAACCCCGCTCTACCAGACGTGGCTGATCAGAGCAGAGGTGGAGACTGACCCAGACTGGGCCCGCCAGAGCCTTTCTCCTCATTTGGACAAAGGCCAGAGGGTGATCAGGTCATCTCTGTGGCCACTTGAATGTGTACACTCAGGGGCTGTGAAGCAGCCATGCTCAGCCTCGTACACATGGAGAATTAAAGGAAGTGGGTCTCAAGATTCTTGAGACCATGGAACCAGGAGAGAGAAGGGCTGCCTGGCTTCCAGGCCCTCCTGGGGTCAGGGGCGCCCCTGTCCCTGGGTTCCAGGAGACACCTATCCTTATGATAACTACCCTATTTGCCTAAGTTAGCCTGGGTGGGTTTCTGTCACTTAGACCCAAGAAAGCCTAAGACATTGTAGGTATTGTAGGAATTCAGAATATCACAGAAAGGAAATGCAGGAAGCACACTGGGGCTCAGGAATTGGAAAAATCATGTCTTTCTCTCTCAATGTGCCCATCTGGTTCTTTTTCTTGCCTATATTTATCTCAACAGACCAATTTTCTTTTTTGTTTCCATCAGTGAATCTCAAACCAAGTGATTGTCCTAGTCCTGAATGTATACAACCTTTTAGCTTTAGCCACTAAACTGTAATCTCTGCATGTAGTTAAAATATGATAGAGGGAGGTGAGGAGAGAGAGAGAGAGATTCTGCTTAGCCTGGGGGACAAGGAGTCTCACACAGTGTATTAGTCAGGGACCATTTCTTTCTTTCTTTTTTTTTTTTAAAGAAGAGACAGAAGTCCAACTCTAAGTATCCCAAGAAGAAAAGTGGGAACAGATTAGTTCATGTAACTGATATGAACAGACTGGAAAGGACTTCAGGAACAACTGGATTGAGAAATGCCAACGATGTCACTGGGGCTCTACTCCCCTCTGTTTTGGCCTCATTCCCTCATATTGGACCTTTACGTGGAATATGGGGAAGGCTGACAACTCTAGGCTTGTATCACTCAGAGTAAATAAAGGGATCCCAGATTTTAAAAAGGCCTTCTCTCTCCTGTTACCTGTATGCAAAATCCCAGTTAAGGAGCTAATGACTCAGTTTGAGTCACACTCCCTTCCTTTGGCTGATCATTGTAGCCAGGAGGGCAAGGATAGTGTGATGGCAGCCCCTCAATGCACACATGGAAGGGAGGGGGCTTCCTTAAAGAATAGAGCTGATTGGGAGTGTCCACTGGTCTGTAGTGAGATACCACCCACCCACCCCCAGCCCACCCACACCCTTTCATTTCAGGGGCCAGGGGTGTGGCAGATAACCAGCAGGGAAGCTGGGTGAGAAAAATGGTAGTAGTGGCTCCAGATGCTCCTCTTCTGTCTTCCTGATCAGCTCTCCCTCAGAGCCCTGTCTTTGTAGATCTGAATCATTCTGCCAACAGCCCTTTGGTTTCCTATGTTCTTGTTCTCCCTGGAACTTTAATCTCCTGCTGTGACTTATTCTGCCTGGGCTCAGCCCACTGGCTCTTGGACCCTTGCTTACACTCTGGGGGAGGATTCTAGAAGCAGGGCTCTGAGTAAGAGCCTGTTAACTCTCCCCATGGGTTAGTATTGCCGACTGGGGCTGCAGACCTTGGCTCACGGGGCCACTAGGGCTCCAGAGGAGGTCAATTTATGGAAGAAATGTTTGTACCTGGTGCAGCGTCACTGGCCCAGGCATTAGGCCTGGAGAATCCTAGGTTGAGCTGACTTCCGTCCTAGAGAGGGTCTTAAGAGTAAGTAGCCTCGCTAGCAGCAGTTATAAGCTCCTCTCTGTGTTGATTTCTGTCATCCCCAAGTCTTAAGCAAAGTTTTGTTAAATGCTAACAATAATAGAAAGACATTAAAGGTCAGAGGCCTGCAGGCAAACCCTGCCTTCAAAACTGAGACATAGGGAGACATCTGGATTACTTCACAGCTCCAGTTGTCTCTCAAACAAGTCTGTTCAGACATATTTAAATATACATTTTAGCACTTCTCTCTGCCACAGTGTTGACACTCAGGCTGGCTTTCCCAGGGCTGAGCGATGCCTTGGGGGGTGTGTGTCGCACCTTTCTGGTACTTGGAGGTGCAGACATCGCCAAGAGGCAGGAGGGTGAGCCAGTGGAACATTCCTGCTTTTCGATCAATATCTTTTCTGCTGGCAAATCGCTCAACACAAACCACTTAATACATGTGGACAAATCTGTCCAGACTCTCAAAAGATACAATTCTTTAGGGTGAGGAAAGAGGAAGGACTGTTTTCCTCATACCCCTCGGCCATCTCCTCCTATTCCCTACCTCTCGGCTCTGGCCGGGAAGATTCTGAGAGTGGATACAAAGGTGGAAGCTTGGGGATTTCAGTGAAGCCAGATGATGAGTGAGGACCTTGACCCTGGGTCTCACTGCGAGCCCAGGGTTGTGCTGCCTTTGGGACCCACTGTCCTGCAAAAATATGAACTATAATCTAACAAGGTCTAAATCAGTGCCAGGCTGTGTTATTCAGTAACTCTCTTTTAACAACCTTTTTATTTTGAAAAATCTTAAACCTACAGAAAAGTTAGAACTATAGTATAATAAACTCCCAAATGACCTTTACCAAGATTCACTGATAACTAATATTTTGCCACATTGGCTTTATTCTCCCTCTCTTTCTCCAACACACACACACACACACACACACACACACACACACACACAGATGTAATTATTTTAGTATTTTTTTTGGAACCATTTGAGGGTAAGTTACAAACATCATATACCTAAATACTTCAGCAGCACATATCTCTTTTTTGTTGTTGTTTGTTTTTTGTTTGTTTAAAAATTTTATTTTATTATTATTATTTTTATACAGCAGGTTCTTATTAGTTATCTATTTTAAAGTTATTTTTTTTTTTGCGGTACGCGGGCCTCTCACTGTTGTGGCCTCTCCCATTGCGGAGCACAGGCTCCGGACGCACAGGCTCAGGACGCACAGGCTCAGCGGCCATGGCTCACAGGCCTAGCCGCTCCGTGGCATGTGGGATCCTCCCAGACCGGGGCACAAACCCGCGTCCCCTGCATCGGCAGGCGGACTCTCAACCACTGCGCCACCAGGGAAGCCCTAGTTATCTATTTTATACATATTAGTGTATATATGTCAACCCCAATCTTCCAATTCATCCCCCCCGCCACCCCGCAGCAGCACATATCTCTTAAGAACAAGTATATTTTCTGACATTTCCTTGGGACAACTACCAAACTAAGGAAATGTGATTGATACACGCTATTATCTAATATGTGGTCCATATTCAAATTTTGCCCTTTGTCCCATACTGTCTTTTATAGCATTTGTTTTTTCCTGATGCAGGATCCAATCCGGAATTACATGCTGTGGTTAGTTGTCATGTCTCTTTAGTTTCCTTTAATCTGCAAACATTCTTCTCATCTCTTTTGCCTTTTATAATATTGACTTTTTGGAAGAGTTTTGGATGTCTGACGGCTTTCTCATGGTTAGATTCGGTTTGTGCATTTAGACAGGGATACCACATCAGTGATTCTGTATCCTCCTTGGTGCATCCATCAAGAGGCACAGGATGTCATTTGGTCCCATTATTGGTGATATTAACTTTGGTCACTAGGTTAATGTGGTCCCTGCCAAAGATTACTTTTTTCCCTTTGGAATTTTTAAAAAATTAAATTAAATTAATTTATTTACTTGGTTGCGGCAGGCAGGCTCCTTAGTTGTGGCTTGCGGGCTCCTTTAGTTGCGGCTCACTGGCTTCTTAGTTGTGGCACGTGGCCTCCTTAGTTGTGGCATGTGAACTTTTAGTTGTGGCATGCATGTGGGATCTAGTTGCCTGACCAGGGATCAAACCCGGACCCCCTGCACTGGGAGTGCAGAGCCTTAACCACTGCCCCACCGGGGAAGTCCCTTCCCTTGAAATTAATAAATGCTCTGTGGAGAGATGCTTTGAGACTGTATTTTCCCCCCATAAACTCTTGCCCAGTAGTTTTAGCATCCACTGATGATTCCTTCCTGGATCAACAAGTACTATGACAGTTGCCAAATGGAGTTCACTCCTTTCAACAGCTAGAATCAGCTGCTATTTATTATCTCAGGTTACAGATTAAACCATTGAGGCTCTAAAGGTCCCAGGCCACAAAGCAGTGAGATTCAGACTTAGGCCTGTCTGACTCCAGAGCCTGTGCTTTCGCCCTTCTTCTATCCTTCTGCTATGCCGCCCCTCCAAGCCATGAGCTGTGAGAGGTGAGGAGATGGTCTCTCAACCCTGTCTGCCCCACTGAACACGCTGCTACTTCCTTGTTCCTTTCCCTAAATTTGAGGCTGAGGCTCTGGTCACAGTTGGATGGAAAGAAATGGGCCTCAGGGTCATTTTTGTAACCCCCTCCTGGGCCCATGTCCCAGCCTTTCCCTCCTAGTCCCCTCATGATCCTTCCACAACTGATATTCAGAGCAGGAATCTCACAAAGAAGTCACCTTAATGCGGGGAGGGCCAAATTAGGGGCATGGGATTAACAAACTACTATATATAAAACAGATCAGAAATAAGGATACGTTGTATAGCACAGGGAATTATACCCATTATCTTGTAATAACCAATAATAGAGTACAATCTGCAAAAATACTGAATCACTATGCTGTACACCCAAAACTAATACAATATCGTAAATCAACTATACTTCAGTTTTAAAAAAAATGTAACCTCAGTTAAACTGCCCCCTTTCCCAACACACACACACACACACACACACACACCCAGAGTTAAGAGGCTCTCTCCTCTCCTGATCTGGGAGAAGAGGGAGAGTAAATGTGGGATGAACCGGGCTTTGCAATGTGCACAAGAAGTTCTTGTGATGGGAGGAGAGCCAGAGGCAAAGCTACAGGGCCACTGCAATGTCACACACGTGTGTGAGTGAGTGTGTGTGTTACAGCTGGGAATTCTAAAAAGGAGAGAGGAGAGAGGCTAGGTCGCTCTTAAGAGTGCTGATCTGGAGTCAGACTGCTGGGATTTGAACCTGGGTCCACCATCAACTTGTGTCACTTTGGATACGTTATTTAACATCTCTAGGCCTTGGTTTTGTCATCTGTAAAAGGGACATAATACTACCTACCTCAGGGGCTTCCCTGGTGGCGCAGTGGTTGAGAGTCCGCCTGCCGATGCAGGGGACGCGGGTTCATGCCCTGGTCCGGGAAGGTCCCACATGCCGCGGAGCGGCTGGGCCCGTGAGCCATGGCCGCTG
>NW_021145335.1:95941-119811 GCF_002837175.3 Physeter macrocephalus
GCCTGTGCTCCGCAATGGGAGAGGCCACAGCAGTGAGAGGCCCACGTACTGTAAAAAAAAAAAAAAAAAAAAAATAGTACCTACCTCAGGACGTTGTAAGGATTAAATGAACGAATCTGTGGAAGTGCTTTGCAGGTGAGCTTTGGCTCCATCAACGGTGGGGGTGTGCTGCAGAGGAAGATGCTGTAGGTGACGGTGGGCAGCAGAGGAGCCGTGGAGGGCCCTGGCTGCAGGACAGTGTCCACATGAGGAGCAAGACGGTGGTTGGTCACTGGAGAGGCTGGTGGGGAGGGTGAGACTGAGGCAGGAAGGGTGTTCTGGTCATGTGGGCTGGGAGGACCAGATGACTCACTCACTCACTTGTTTAAACTTTATCTCTCACCTGCTTCCAGAAAGCCTTTGAAGTAATTGAAGCCTCAGGTGCCTCAGCCTGCCAAGGGGGGGAGGGGCCGTGTCCGGGGCTGAGGCGAGGCTGGGGCGAGGTGGGCTCGGCTTGGCAGGCCCTGGGCTGCCCCGGAGGTGGAGGAGGGCCGACCTCCACGCGGGAGGGGGAGGATGGCAGGGATGAGGCCCAGGAGGGAAAGCCGGGCTGAGCCCTGACTGACCACCAGCCCAGATGGACAGAGGGGCTGGAGGCTGGGAGTGTCCATTCTGGATAAAGGAATGTGGGAGGAGGCCCGGGGGTGGGGCGGGCACTGAGACCAAAAGGTCTCAGAGTCTGGCTGGGTCCATTTCTGGGATTTGCTCATTTGCTTTCTTGGGGCTTAGACAACCCTGTTGGATATTCCTGTTGGCCAGTCTTGGGCCCTCCAGCTGCCCCAAGGCGCAGGCCCTCTCCACCAGCAACCACCAGCTTCTCATCTCTGGAGGGAGGGCCTTTCCTCTGGGGTCCAGATGCCTCTGGCCTCAGGCTGAATCACTTGCTGGCTCACTGTCCTCCCCCACCTCCCAACCCCCTCCATACCCCTCCCCCACCCCACCAGCAGCTGAGCTGGGCCCCAACCAACCCACCCTAATGCAGTGGGACATCCTGAGGGTCCACTGCCTCGGACAGCTGCGAGGGGGAAGTTCCTGCACCCATCCACCGGGAGCCCTTCTTTCTCTGCCCCCTCACCCCCGCCTGAGCTTTGTCTGCCCCTCCCCCACACCGTTTCCTGCCTCTCACTTGGAGCATCCTGACCCGCCCCAGGCTCCACTCGACTCACGTTTCCTTAGGGGGCATGTTGATGGGGTCCCCACATTACACCAAGTTTTGGCAAGTCCAGCCAACTCTGACAGACATTCTGTCACACTTCCCTACAGCTACTTAATCCACACTTTACCGTGTAATGAAATACCTTCCATTTAGGGAGGTGGAGGGGGTCTTCCCGAGATGGGATTAAATGGGATGACAGTAGGGGTAGGGGCTGGAATTCAGGCTACAAAAGGTAGGGCAGCAAGACTGGGGGGCGACAATCAGAAGTTACAGAGCCAGCATCTGCCAGCCGGGGTTGAGGGGCTGCCCCAGCAGCAGTGGTGGAAAGGGGGAATGAGGGGCCTCTGCTCTGCAAAAGGAAACCCCACCCTGAGGTCAAACTAGGGGGCAAGGCAAACAAGGTGAGAGGGAGCTGAATGAGAAGAGGAGGGAGCATCAGGGCTAGAAATACACTGGCCTGGAATCTTAAGACCAGAGGACAAGACAGGGTGCAAGGAGGGCAGGGCAGTGGGGGAGGCAGGAGGTGCCTGGGCCGACAACAATTGGCCACCATCTGGGAAAAAACCTTTTTATAGGTTGAGGTGCATCTGTGTGGGAACAAAGTTCCCTGTTTGAGGAATCACTGGCTGCAAGGAGCAGAAACATACTCAACGTGCTCAACCAAAACAGGTTTTACTAGAAGGAGATAGCAGCAAGTCTGTCGTAGACTTCAAGTTTCAGGGATGAAGCTGGGCCTAATAAGGACCTAGATACATGAATAATAAATGAATAAATTAAAAAAACAAAAAACAAAAAACCCCAAGGGCTTCCCTGGTGGCGCAGTGGTTAAGAATCTGCCTGTCAATGCAGGGGACACGGGTTCGAGCCCCGGTTGTGGGAGATCCTACATGCCACGGAGTAACTAAGCCCGTGAGCCACAACTATGAGCCTGCACTCTAGAGCCCACGAGCCACAACTGCTGAAGCCCACGCGCCTAGAGCCCATGCTCTGCAACAAGAGAAGCCACGGCAATGAGAAGCCGGCACAGCACCCCTGCTCGCCACAACTGAGAAAAGCCTGCACGCAGCAACAAAGACCCAACGCAGCCAAAAATAAATAAATAAATTTATTTTAAAAAATAAATAAATAAAATAAAAATAAAAACCCCAAACTCCCTGAAAGCTTTCAGCAAAGCCCTATTATAAGAAAGGTGAGGGAGGGAGGTGGTTAGTTGTTGCAAACATTTTTTTTTTTTCATTTTCACCAAGAACTTTATTGAACAACATATTCATCCTTTTGTTCCACTACGTTCTACGATTTTTAAAAATATTTATTTATTTATTATTTTTGGCTGTGTCAGGTCTTAGTTGTGGCACTCGGGATCTTCGTTGCGGCCCGCAGTCTTCTCTCTAGTTGTGGGGCGGGGGCTCCAGAGTGCATGGGCTCTGTAGTTGTGGCACACGGGCTCAGTAGTTGTGGCACACCGACTCAGTAGTTGCGGTGCACCGGCTTAGTTGTCCTGCGGCATGTGGGATCTTAGTTTCCTGACCAAGGTTCAAACCCATGTCGCCTGAATTGGAAGGTGGATTCTTTACCACTGGACCACTAGTGGAGTTCCGATAGTATGCTACTTTGATAGCTTCTTTTTGGTGCTAATGATATTCCATTGTCTGAATGCACCACAGCTTATTTATCCATTCACCTAGTGAAGGACATCTTGGTTGCTTCCAAGTTTTGGCAATTATGAATAAAGCTGATACAAACTATTTACAATAGCCAAGACAGGGAAGCAACCTAAGTGTCCATCAACAGATGAATGGATAAAGAAGATGTGGTACATATATATATACAATGGAATATTATTCGGCCATAAAAAAGAATGAAATACTGCCATTTGCAGCAACATGGATGGACCCAGAGATTTTCATACTGAGTGAAGTAAGCCAGACAGAGAGAGACAAATATTATATGATATCACTTATATGTGGAATCTAAAAAAAAACAAATGAACTTATTTACAAAACAGAAACATACAGACATAGAAAACAAACTTATGGTTACCAAAGGGGAAAGGCAGGGGGAGGGATAAATTAGGAGTTTGGGATTAACATATACACACTAATATATATAAAAGAGATGATCAACAAAGACCTACTGTATAGCATGGGGAACTCTACTTAATATTCTGTAATAACTTTCATGGGAAAAGAATCTGAAAAAGGATAGATATATATGTATAACTGAATCACTTTGCTGTCCATCAGAAAACAGCTCAACAATGTAAATTAACTATACTTCAATTAAAAAAAAAAGAAAAAAGCTTGTGCCATTTAAAGGTAGAAGTGGATATGGAGAGAATCGCAGCTGAAATTGCACAGGCAGAGGAACATGCCCACAAAGGGCAGAGAAAGGGAGAAAGAGGCAGCAGAGCAAGCTGACTGTGGTCCAATCAGTATTGTTCCCAAGGAAGAGCAAGCAGCTAATAAACCAAAGAAAAGAAAGAAAGCAAGAGCATTCCACTGGCGACAGAGGGGACACCTTGAAGAAATGACAGAAAGCCAAGTGAATGGTGAAGAAGGCACATCTGTTCCTGAGGACAAGGACAGCCGTCAGGAGGGGTGGACAGTATGGCAGAGGGAGGGAACGGTGATGGTGATACTGGGAGAGCAACAGTGTCTGCAGGTGCTACCACCAGATCCTATATCAGAAGGTGAGAACAAAGAGGAAATGTTGCTTTGTTTCATGTTTTTGAAATAATTTTATAAATGAAAAAGTGTCCTTTAAGTTAGGAAAAAAACCAACAATCCAAGGATGGACCCCTCCTTTCATCATCACTGTACATCCAGGGTTGGGCATCAGAGTGAAGTTTGGCTGGTCAGATGCTCTCTCCCAAGACTTTGGGTCCTGAGGGAGAGACACAGGGGAGAAGGAAATGGATGGAGGTCATTCACCCCCGCGTGGAGCCCTAGCCAGATTGTTCTTGTGTGAAGCTACTCCTGTTGTTCCTCCTTCCTGGTCCCTGGCTTCTCCAGATTTCCCAGACTCCTTCCAAAACGTTCCATTTTGCTTAAACTAAGTTAATTATTTAAGTTTAACCTGGTTTCTGTTGCTTGGAATCAGGGAATTCTAACTGACGTATGTCAGGAAATGGCTGTCCCAGCCACGACTCTGCATTTTCTCTCAATGCAATAATAACAAAATAGAGCTCTGTATCCCAACTTCAAGTTCCTGGGAGAACCAATCTGATTGGCCAGCTGAGTTAGGTATCCATTCCTGGTCCAATCAACCTGGATCCAAAAGAAGGCAGGGTAACATAATGCTGTTAACGCCAGTGGGGAGGCTGGCAGGACATATATCCACATACGGTTATGCAGACTGTATTGGGTTGGCCAAAAAGTGCCTTTGGTTTTTTAGTAAAAATAAAAGAAACATTTTTCATTTTCACCAAGAACTTTATTGAACAACTTTTTTTTTTTTTTGGGGGGGTATGCGGGCCTCCCTCTGTTGTGGCCTCTCCCGTTGCGGAGCACAGGCTCCGGACGCGCAGGCTCAGCGGCCATGGCTCACGGGCCCAGCCTCTCCGCGGCATGTGGGATCCTCCCAGACCGGGGCGCGAACCCGGTTCCCCTGCATCGGCAGGTGGACGCGCAACCACTGCGCCACCAGGGAAGCCCCTATTGAACAACTTTATTCACCCTTTTGTTCCACTACCTTCTGCCATTTTTCAGGCAACTTCATAATTCCACCTTCCCAAAATTTTTATCTTTTTGAGCAAAGAACTGTTCCAGGTGCCTTTAACAGTCTTCCAGGGAATTGAAATTTTTTCCATTAAGAGAATTTTGTAAAGACCTAAATAAATGGAAATCTGAAGGTGCAATGTCTGGTGAATATGGCGGATGGATCAGAACTTCCCAGCCAAGCTGCAACAGTTTTTGCCTGGTCATCAAAGAAACAATGCGTGCGGTCTTGCATTATCCTGATGGAAGATTATGTGTTTTCTGTTGACTAATTCCAGTTGCTTTTTGTCAAGCGATGCTTTCAGTTGGTCTAATTGGGAGCATACTTGTTGGAAATAATTGTTTGGTTTTCTGAAAGGAGCTCGTAATAGAGGACTCCCTTCCAATCCCACCATATACACAACATCACCTTCTTTGGATGAAGACCGGCCTTTGGTGTGGTTGGTGGTGGTTCATTTCTCTTGCCCCACTATCTCTTCCTTTCCACATTATTGTACAGTATCCACTTTTCATTGCCCGTCACAATTTGTTTTAAAAACAGAACGTTTTCATTACGTTTAAGTAGAGAATTGCATGCAGAAATATGGTCAAGAAAGTTTTTTTGCTTAACTTACTTTGAACCCAAACATCAAAGTGATTAACATACCCAAGCTGGTGCAAATGATTTTCAACGCTTGATTTGGATATTTTGAGTATGTCGGCTACCTCCCACGTGGTATAACGTTGACTGTTCTCAATTAATGTCTCGATTTGATCACTATCAACTTCAACTGGTCTACCTGACCATGGAGCATCGTCCAGCAAGAAATCTCCAGCACAAAACTTCGCAAACCACTTTTGACATGATCAGTCACAGCACCTTCTCCATTTTGTGTTTCGGTTGCATTTTTACCATTCTTGAAATAATAAAGCATAATATGCTGAAAATGTTGCTTTTTTTCTTGCATCTTCAATATTAAAATGGCTGCACAAAAATTCACCAATTTTGATAAGAATTTTTTTAAAATGCACGCTGATATGACAACTGTCACATACAATCTAACAAAATTGTTTCGAATGAAGTTAAAGACAACTAGGTGCTACTAGCACCACCTTATGGAAAAAACCAAACGAATATTTTGGCCAACCCAATATAACTCCAAGGGGTCCCACTGGCATTGTAGACATTGTAAATATGCATATTCATAATGATGCCATTTAGCAGATGTCATAAAGTGTGTTGAGAAAGGGACATTTTTTTCCTAGTTCTTACATAAGTGTTCTATGGGCTAGTGGTGACCCCAGGCTGGGCCCACTACTCAGCAAGAAGGGGCTTGGTAGACACTTAGCCTGGGCTGGGTACACGCCAATGGTGGTTCTACCCATCACACATAGCTGGTGGGGTCCAGTGCCTTGATGGGAACACACATATTACCGCCTCTTAATCCACAATAACTGGTTGTGAAGCACCGAATGTTTAGACAGTAGTTCAAGGTTTTGGAATGAGAGAGGATGAGGGAGAGAATGTCGAGGCTGCACACTCTGACAAGCCATGTTCCATCCAAGGGATTCAGAGCAGCTGCACACTCCTAGGAAAACCCACCGAAAGATTTCTCTCTGTAGCTACCTTAGATAAGGTTCATTCATTTAGTCAGTGGCTCTGTGTCAGTTCCATGTGATGGGCTAGGGGTAGGGATAAGAGGGTCAAGTTTTAGTATAGTGGGGGAGACAGACATGGAAAAATATTTACTAGGTTATGAATATGCTATGAAGGGGGAAGCCCAGGGTATCGGGAGAGTGCTGTTACAGGAAGGGGATCAGGCTTAGCTAGGAGTTAGGAAAAACTGCAGGATGAGTAAGAGTCAACCAGGTGAAAAGTGAGGTAGCATAGATGAGGGGAGAATTATTTAAGCTATAGGCTAAACTGTTAGAATGAAACTGAAAACTGCAATGGATCAAATAAGATAGAAATTCTTTCTCTCTCCTATAAAGGTCTAGAGGTAGGCAGGGTCCAAAACAAATAGGTGTCTTGGCCCTGAAGTCAGACAAAAATAACAGTGACTTAAATAAGAAAGATACTTCTCTCTCTTGCAAAGCTCCAGAGGTAGAGAGGCCAAGGTTGGTGCAGATATTCTGCTCCATGAAGTCTGCAGGGACTTTATCTACTAGGGTTCAATTAGGGAAGCAGAACGACTATATCACAGGATCAATAATTTACTATAGGAATTAGACTCTACACAATTGTTGGAGGTACTAGAGAAGTAAAGATCACAAAAAGGAGTTGGAGGATCATGGAAAAGTCACTACTTAGCCATCTAGAAGTACTGATTGTGTGTCTGCTGGGAGACAAGCCAGTGCTCCCAGGGAAATAAGGAAGCAATATATATCTCATTTCCGGGAGGGGCATAGAGAAGGGTCTGCTGTAGAAGTCTGTGGAAGGCTGTTGTCTCTTCATAGATACTACTGCTGCAAGTTCTTGCCCTGTGTCTAGTGGTGGGCCTGGGGGTCTCTGCTGTTTATCAGGGCTGGCAATGAGGAAGATGAATAAGGACAAAGAGGAAGGGACAAGCCCTCTGGCACATTTGCATCTGTCTCTAGTGCCTCTAGCCACAACAACCTTCAGAAGCAGAAATCCTTCAGAGCTATATTACATCCACCTTCCACATCTCGAGCAAATTTCTCCTTCAACAAATTCTAGCCCAAAACCATACAGGGAAGGGTGTTTTAAAATGTACCTCCAGTTTAACCAAGGTTACATAGTACAAAGCCACCAGAGGGACCCAGGCTCCTTCTAGCTCACTGCTAGGCATTCTCGCCTCCTGTTAACCACCCCATGTTGAACCTCCAGAGTAAAGGTAGGACCACCTTGGAGAGTGGCATTTCAGGAGTAGCAGAACCCAGATCGAAACCCAGTGGGCTCATCCAAAGGCACATCCTCTCCTGCCTAAGCAAACAGGGTCGGGGCGGCGGGGAGTGGTCACTGGAGGTGGTGGCAAAATTAAGGATCCAGATAGTAGTTCCCTTCCTAGGTACACACCATCAGCCAAGGGAATGATACCACAGGGGAACATGAGCTCATAAAGAAAAATAAGAAGACATTGAGTAGTACAATCCCTATAAAAGAAAATCCAGAAAAATGAACCTATATGAAATGAAGCAGAATTAATGGACCATCAACAAAAAGACTTTAAAATAATCATAATAAAAATCCTCAAAGAGATCATGGATAATATTATAACTTTGAAATAGGGAATGAGAATGTATAAAGAAGCTATCAAGTATTAAAAGTATAATAGCTGAAGTGAAGAACTCAATATGTAAGTTGAATGGCAAAATAGATTCAGACTGAGAATGAATTCATAAACTGGAAGACAGGGTTGATGAACTCTCCCAAAAGGTATCAAGAAGGAATAAAGAGATGAAAAATACAAGGGTAAAGTTAATAGATATGGAAGATAGATATGTCTTTAAAATGAAAGTTTTAGAAGAGGAGGGGAAAAAAAGCTGGAAGGAAGGAAACATTTGAAAAAAATGAGTAAAACAATTCCCAGAATTAGAGAAAAGTGTAAGATTTCAGGCTGAATACCAACAAGATGGATTTTTTTAAAAAACCACTTGAATATATTACAGTAAAATTTAACAAAGTGTGAGCTTTTATTCCTTGTTTAATTTTTTTTGTTAAATAAAATTAAATAAAATTCTAAGAGCTTCTAGAGAATCATAACAAACAAGCAAATAAACAAAATAAAAAACAACAGGGCTTCCCTGGTGCTGCAGTGGTTAAGAATCCGCCTACCAGTGCAGGGGACACAGGTTTGAGCCCTTGTTCTGGAAGATCCCACATGCTGTGGAGCAACTAAGCCCGTGCACCACAACTACTGAGCCTGTGCTCTAGAGCCTGCAAGCCACAGCTACTGAAGCCTGCATGCCTAGAGCCTGTGCTCCACAACAAGAGAAGCCACGATAATGAGAAGCCCACACACCACAACGAAGAGTAGCCCCTGCTCGCTGCAACTAGAGAAAGCCCGCACACAGCAACAAAGACCCAATGCAGCCAGACACACACACACTACCCACTAGGAACAAGTATTATACTGACATCAGATTTCTCAGTAGCAATACAGAAATCAAAAAAAGAACTTTAGAATTAGAATTTTAGTATGAAAGTGAAATAAAGATATTCTCAAACTTTCAAAGTCTTAGAAGATTTACTTCCCTAAAGGCCCTCCTTGAAAATACTTTTGGAGGAAGTACACTAGCAAAGAGAATTAAATCCCAGAGGACACAAGATACTGGAATGAAGGTTGACTAAAGTATTTAATAAGGTATATATTTGTCTAGATAAGTATAAAATAAAAAGACAAAAAGCTATATCCATCATTGAGCACTAAAATTCTAGATGATACAACATGACAGGGTTGTGTGTCTGGAAGTTTGTGAAGTCCACTGGGAGGTGAGCATGCACTTTTTTTTGGAGAGAAAGATATAGCTATCGATAAGCTCAAAATTGACAAGGAAAAATAAACACAAGTAAGGGTTATCATAAGCTAAGGGTAACACCAAAAGAATGAAAATAGAATGTATAACTTTCAAACCAACAAAAGAAAATTCAATCTATCCAATGAAAGTTATGAAAGGAGACAAAAAGAAAAATCCAATACGGTAAATAGGAGATATGAAATCAGTTGGCTGATATAGGGACTTCCCTGGTGGTCCAGTGGTTAAGACTCCATGCTTCCACAGCAACGGGCACTGGTTCGATCCTTGGTCAGGTAACTAAGATCCCACATGCTGCCCTGATATAGGTCTGAATATAACAGCAAATAAAATAAATATAAATGGATTAAATTTACAAATCAAAAGACAAAGAATCTCATATTAAATTAAAAGTAAATAATATATTGAAATAAACCATGTTATTTTAAAAGGGGATACAGAAAGGTTGAAAATAAAGAGAAAAAAAGATAAACTAAAACATCAACCAAAATAAAGCCATAGTAGCAGTTTTCTTATTGGACCAAAAAGATTTTAAGGTGAAAAACATCATAAAGGACAAAGAGGGATAGTATATATTTGTAAAAGAATAAGTCAAAGGGATAAAATAGCTATGAATACATATGAACCTAGTGTTACAGATTAAAGTATATGAATGGCAACTGACAAAACTTGGGTTTGGGGTGGGAATAGATAAATCAACAATGGTAGTTAGAGATTTTTAATAGATCCTAAAATAACTAAAATAATACTTCCAAATTACTCTTTGTTTAAAGAGGAAATGATAAGGAGAATTTTTAAATACTTGAAAATAAACAGTGAAAGCACTGCATGTCATAATTTGTGGGACAAAATTAAAACAGTACTTAGAGGAAAATATATAGCTTCAAAAATGTTTATCAGAAAATAATAAAGAAATAGAAACAAATGAGCTAAGCATTTAACTCAGGAAGATAAAAAAGCAGTGGAATACACACCAAGATACAAATGTGAAAAAAAAAAGATAAGGAAAAATCAATCACATTGAAAATTACAACAAAATTAAAAGATTAACAAAACTAAAGCCCTGTTCTTTGAATCAATTGACAGGATAGGGGTATCTCTGAAAGACTGATCAAGAAAAAAGGAAGAAGATGCAAATAAACTAAATAAATAATAAAGTAGAGGAAGATAACTACAGTCACAGCAAAGATTATAAAAATAGTAAAAGCAATACTATGTGCTGTAGATTAGACTTGTAAATAATCTAGTGGAACAAAATAATGAGCCCTGAAAAAGACTCATTTGTCTATGGATACATGCAATGTAACAGAGTTGGCATTGCATGTTCTGAATTAGTTAGCTCTCCATATAGGAAAAAATTAGATTCTTACTTCACATCATATACAAAAAAATTAGATGTACTAAAGACATAAATGTGAAAGGCAAAACTAAATTCTTTAGGAAAAAATATAGGAGAATTATTTTTTAGTATCATGGGAGTTGGCAAGATTTCTTAAAGAAGGAATAAAAGCTCAGATCATTAATAGAAATGCTGATGTGTTTGCCTACATTCAAATTTTTAAATTGCACATAAAAAATGACAGAGACAATGTTGAAAGATAAGGCATAGACTGGGAGAAGAAATTTACTGTGCACGTAACCTATAAAGGGTCAGAACACAGAGTACTATATGAGGAATTCTGACAAGTCAATAAGAAACAAACAGCCCAGTAGAAAGGACAAACTCAATGGCCAAGACACATGTGAAAGAATGTCCAACCTTACTAGAAGACAGGGAAATGTGAATTTTAAAAATGAGATACCAATTCAGAAGGATGTTTGGAAAATTGTTTAACATCTGACCAGACCAAGTGTTGTCAAGGAAGTAGGGAAAGAGGAACTCACACGTTGATGGGAGTGTAAATTCACATGACTTTAAGTGGAAAATGTGCATGCGCACAGCCCTGCATTTCCCTTCCAGGTGTATACCTTGCAGAAACTCTCACCTGTGTTCACAAGAAGACGTGTACTAAAATGTTCACCATTGATTGCAACAAGTTTAAAATGATCTAAATGTCCATCAACAGCAGACTGGATGTACAGCCACATGATGGAGTTCTACACAGCAGTTAAAATGAAGCGGAGTTAAAATGATCTGTTAACATGGACACTCTCCAGAACACAATTTGGGAAGCCAGAGAGAAGTTACAGAATAATATGTGCATTATATACTATTTATTTATTTTATTTTAAAAAATATTTATTTATTTGGCTGCTCTGCATCTTAGTTGCAACACACGGGATCTTCGTTGAAGGATCTTTAGTTGTGGCATGCGAACTCTTAGTTGCAGCATGTGGGACCTAGTTCCCTGACCAGGGATCGAACCTGGGCCCCCTGAACTGGGAGCATGGAGTCTTAGCCACTGGACCACCAGTGAAGTCCTTATATACTATTTTTTTTTCCATTCTACTATCATTTTTTTAACATCTTTATTGGAGTATAATTGCTTTATAACGGTGTGTTAGTTTCTGCTTTATAGCAAAGTGAATCAGCTATACATATACATATATCCCCATATCTCTTCCCTCTTGCATCTCCCTCTCACCCTCCCTATCCCACCTCTCTAGGCGGTCACAAAGCACCAAGCTCCTATATACTATTTATTGAATTTAAACTTTCTGAAAACAAAACTATATGATAGTTAGGGAAACACAAAAATGGAATGAAAGTACAATATAAAAGTGTACGTGGGAATGATAAAGACTAAATTGATGACTGCGGTTTCCTCTGGTAAAGGAGGGAATGGGGTGGGAGAGAGGAGAGGTACACGGCAGCCTCAGTTGTATCTATAATTTTTTCAGTAAAACTTCTGAAGCTGGTATTTTGTAATATTAAAATTTGACACAGTTGGATAGTGGATACTCAGATGTTCTTATATTATTCTCTTTTCTTGCTTGTTAGAAAATTTCATAATTACACAACAAAGTTAAAAGTAAAAAAAATTAGAAATAGCTTTATACTTTTAAATCTATAAGAAATGACTGTTTATTGAAATACATAAAATGCCAAACTTTGAACAAGAAGAAATAGCAAATCAGCCAACAACCAGTAAAATAAGCAAATCAGCCAACAACCAGTAAAATAATTGAAATGGTAATCAAAATTAACACCTTAAAATTTTTTTCTCAGCTCAGTTGACTTTGTAGCTAAGTTCTACCAAACCCATGGTATTAAGTGTGTCTTTTTATTCTGATGTTTTAATACCTGGGACCTTGCTAACCTTGGAGAGACTGACATCCAAGGGCCAGCCAATTCCTAGATATAGTAAAGGACTCACCTGTGAGCATGCCTTTCATCTGCAAACTAACCAATCCAGAGCCCACACACCCCACTCCATCTTCTCTGGGCTGTTTCACTCCAGGCCACTATTCCCTTGCCCTAATCACCCAGGGCCAGGTACCAGGCAACTAGAGACAGATCCTATACCCAAGTAGGCCAATGAAATTATTTCAGCTAACCAATCTTAAACCTTCTTACCTTGTCTTGTCTTATCTCCTCCTGGTCTTATGCCTCAGAGCAACCCAAATTCAGATCCATGGGGAACATGTATGAGTGTTGTTTGCGTCAGCAGAGAATTGGAGGTATCCTAAGTATCCATCATTAGGAGGATGGATAAGTAAACCATGACAGGTAAATGCATTCTGTGGAATAAATAAGTAGCAGTTGGAAGCAATGGGTTTGAGGTATGTATAATAACATGGATAAGTCTTAAAAGCAGTGAAAAAGTAAGGAATAAAAAGAGATCTAAAATGCACACACATTCAAAACACAATATATTTTTCAAAGACACATATACCCAAGCACAAAGGCCAAATACAATATATTAAGTGTCTATGGCGGAAAGGGGAAAATATGAGCAGTGGTGGAGATGAAGGGAAGAAAAATAAGCATATAAAAGAAAGGGCATGTATGAGCCTATGATTACGTTGCATGATCTGGGTCAGTTAACTGAACCCTGTGTCTGAGGTCCACCCCAGCTAAAACAGACACTGCACGTGCACGCGCACACACACACTGAAGCTCATCTTATACGAGACCAGTTGGTGTCCTTAAAATCAGGTCTAGGGCCTCTCGGGTGGCAAGGGTATTCAGGGGGATCCTGGGGTGTAGGTAATGTTCTAGTTCTTTCCCTGCATGATGGGATATTCGTTTTATAACTAATTGTTAAACTGCACAAACAAGTTGTATGGATTTTCTTTATTGTTCTTTTCCCCTCATTTTTAAACATGATCTCTTTTGTAATTCTCTCGTGAAGTAGACACAGGGGGCTTTGAGCTTTTGTTGCCTACCTCGTCATCTCCCTCTCCCTGCCTCCCTGTCTCTGAGGGGTTCTGAGGAACACAGTTTCAAAACCTTCAAACTGGTCCAACACTTGTTTCACTGAGGGGCAAACTGAAGTTCATATGGGGCACCTTTGGATGGCCTGTCATCTTCCAAAGGGGGCTAAATCATCAGTTGGCTGTAATGGGTACTGATGTAACCAGTGCCCAGGGGACAAAGGCTCCGATCACTCTGGACCCCAGGAGGCTGCCCTCTATGTGCCTGGCACTGAGCTGGACACAGGTGGTTGAGGTCTTCTTCCTGCCCCCGAGGGGACAGTCCCCAATAACTGACCTGTGAAGTCCAGCCATGTCTGTGCTTCCTCCACCTGGAAATCCTTCCGCTGTCCCTTTTCTGACCTAGTGAGGTCCTGTGCTTGTCAGTCCTCAACCTCACCAGACTCCTCCCGGGAGAAAGTTGAAAGGGAGTAACTTCCTGCCAGCCTCCACCCACGTTTATCTCTTTGGCTTGAAGCCATCTGTCATGGCCCCTCTCCTTTTGGGAGTTACCTGTATGTCAGTCTCAGAGTGTGTTTAAAAATCTTCCATGGGGGAGAGGAGACAAGGAATAAGGTCACCTATGAGTATTCCTTTTTCCGGGGACACCTGGTCCTTTCAACCATCCTATAAGTAAGACGTTAGATCTTCTTTTCATCTCTATTTCACGGATGCTGACCATGGAGGGGATGGACTTGCCCAAGGTCACCCGCAGAGTGAGAACTGGACAACAGATCCATCTCACTCCAGAGCATGTAGCCATCAAACCCTCTCCAGAAGCCATCAGGACAGAGATTGTGGGGTTCACAACAAAGAGTACATTCCTAACTGAGGAAGGACATTTGTGGGAGAATACCTTCTCATCCCCTCTGGAGAGAGACTGGGGGCCTGGCTGGGAGTTGACAGATGCAGAGAAATGAAGCTCTGCTGGCCTAGATGGCCCTGAGGCGTCAGTGGCCAGTGCCTCACCCCCATGGGTACTGCTCTAGGGGATGGGCCCTGTGGATGCCTCGTGTGTGTGGGAAGAACCAAGAAGAGTGAAAAGATCATAATTGGTGGCTATTTTTGGGAATTGGAGTTATTTTGAGGTGGTAAGAATTCAGAGGAACAAATTCTGGGGTTTAAGAGAAAACACGAGGACAAGGCTGTCAGGAGCCACTTAGGCTCAGGCACACACTGGCCTTGGCAGGGGCTGTGGGTGTCTGGGGGCGCTTTTTAACAGCTTTGTAAGGTGTAAATAACCAGCCCTTAGTGGGGAGAACGGCTACATTGCCTCTCAGGAGCAGGAACGTACAATAACAGGGGACGAGCTCCCTCTTGTGGCATTTTGGCAAAATGACAGCCCTGAACTCAGGCCTGGGAATCTGGGGAGATTCCTTCAGCTACCATCTAGAATTTATGGAGTGTTGATAGTGTGCTGGGCCTTGCATGAGCCTTACACCTACCGTCTCACCTTCACAACAGCTGAAGGAAAACCGTTTCTCTTCACCTGGTCTCGTTCTCCACCCCCTACCCTCAGGTGCAAGCTGAAACCTCATTTTTTTGAATAAATAATATACTCACACAACACAAAATTCAAACAGTTCAAAGCAGTGACGTCAGCCTTCCTTCCACCCTCTTTCTCCGTCACTTTGTTGCTTCCCCAGAGAGCCAGAGTTATCATTTTCTTGTGTGTCCTTCCCAAGCTTTTCTACACATGTTCAGGCCCACATATTCTCCCTCCCCACACGCACACGTGGAGGGCAGCCTAGCACACACCCTGTTCTGCCTCTTGTTCTTTACACATAATTATATCTTAGAATTTGCTCCACATCAGTGTAATTAGAGCTCTCTCATTCTTTTCATGGCTGCACAAATTACACTGATGGGTATACCATAATTTATTTTCCCAGTTCTCTATTGATGGTCTTTTGTTTCCAATCTTTTGAGATTACAAAAAACATGGGAGGGTTGGAGATGGAAAAATGGGTGCACCAAAATGGGCTGCCCCTAGAGGGAAATTACAAAGACTGTACTTTCTTCATTCTACAGCCTTATAGACCTCTGTCAGTTCCCAAACATCCCCCTCTCTGGAACTAAGACGGTGATGTTCAAACCAGCATCCAGCCAAGCAGGGCCTAAACCCGGCCAACTTGGGCAAGATCAGCCCCCCATTTGGGAAAAGACTCTGAGTCTTTTTTTTTTTTTATTGGCCATGCTGCATGGCATGTGGAACCTCCCCCGTCAGGGATCAAACCCACGCCCCCTGCAGTGGAAGCAAGGAATCTTAACCACTGGATCACCAGGGAAGTCCAAAAGACTCTGAGTTTGACTTATGGACTGGTATGGCTTTTGCATCTGACCAGCCTCAGGAGAGACAGTGCCTCCAGGCCCCAGACTGGCCCCTGGCTCTTCTCCATACCCAGCCTGTCTGCTAACCAAAGACAATGGCCATACCAAATACTTCTATCCATTCCATGAGCTGGGGCTCCTGAGTTCTGGGTCCCTGTCTTCTGAGACTGTCCTGGATCCTCAATTGGGAGAGGCAGCAAGGACTAGGGGGAGGCTGTGGCTTGTATGGTTAGGGTCATAGGGGAGAGAGTAGGGGTGCAGGTGGGAAGAGAAAGGAGTTAGCCCGGGTACTGAGGGTTTTTACAAGTGGGGGTGTGTTAGGCAGTCTCTGTGATGGTGCCCAGTGATCCCTGCTTTCTGTGTAATCCCCCTCTCCTTGTGGAATCACCTCCCCTTGAGTGTGGGCTGTACCTAGAGACTTGCTTCTAATGAATAGAATATGGCAAAAGTGATGTCACTTCTGAGATGAGGTCACAAAAACACTGGCTTCCCTTTTGCTCTCTCAGGCTCTCTTGCTTTTTTTTTTTTAATAAATAAATTTATTTATTTATTTTATTTTTGGCTGCATTGAGCCTTCTTTGCTGCACGCGGGCTTTCTCTAGTTACAGAGAGCTGGGGCTACTCTTCGTTGCAGTGTGCGGGCTTCATTAGTTGTGGCACATGGGCTCAGTAGTTGTGGCTCACAAGCTCTAGAGTGCAGGCTTAGTAGTTGTGGCACACAGGCTTAGCCACTCCAAGGCATGTGGGATCTTCCCAGACCAGGGATCGAACCCATGTCCCCTGCATTGGCAGGCGGATTCTCAACCACTGTGCCACCAGGGAAGCTCTCTCTTGCTTTCTTGCTCTGATGAAGCCAGCTGCCATGTGTGAGCAGCCCTACAGAGAGGTTCACATGGAACTGAGGGACAGGAACCGAGGGAAGCTACCAGCCAACAGCCAGTGAGAAATTGAGGTCCTCAGCCCTCAGTCCCATAACCCACAAGGAACTGAATCCTGCCAACAACCATGTAAATGAACTTGGAAGTTGATCCTTCCCTCGTCAAGCCTTCGGATGAGATTGCAGCCCCAGGTAATACCTTGATTGTAGCCTTGTGAGAGGAATGCACACAAGAAGAGGGTTGGATGAATGTAGAATGGGCTAATTCACGGTATCCACCACACCTTCCAACTGATGGTGGAACTCCATTCTCCCTCCCAGAAATTCCATGGACTCAACCCAACCATGCCACACCCACCACCACCCCCTCCATTTTCCCCAGCCCCAGCCTAACTATCTCAAGAAGGAAGGACCCTCCCTATCCCACCCACTGTAAATACAACTTATCTATTTTGGTCAAACATGGCCTTGTTCTCCCGTTAGAATCACTGTTCAGCAGTTCTCACTCTGCCTACCCCTGAAATGCCAAGGTCAGTCTGCTGGGCTTGGGGTCATTGTTACCCATGTCCCCAGCTATTCTTACCAAAATTTCTGCCCTTACTTCACAGGCCCTAATGAGAGGAACCTGAAAGAGCTCCAAAGTGGAGGGATCTTGGCTCATTTTCACTCAGAGCATCCCCCTCAACACCAACCAGTCTGGGAGAATCTCAGTTCTTGGTCTTCAACTCCTGTCTCCTAGTATCCTGCTGACTGAATAATGTGGGCAGAGTGGGTCCCTGCATTTCTATTGCCCTAAGATATCCTTGATCTCTGTGGATGGGAGAAGAAGGCTAGTAACAACCATTTATTAAACACCACTTCTGACTCAGCCCTGAGACAGGCATTGGGACGGAGTTGGTTACAACTCCGAGGGTGGCCTTGGGAGCTTGTAGTCCAGTGGGAGAAGAAGACAAGTAAATGAGCACTCACAAAACCCCATGATGAGTGTGATGAGAGGAGAATACCAAGGGCATTTTGGGAACTGGGAAGAAAGCCTAATTCCTTCCTGAGGACAGAGAAGGCTTCATAGAGGGTGAGTAATAGTTTATTGGGCCCCATAAAAGAGAAGAAGGACTTTCAGACAGGAAATGATATGTACATGGCCATGGAGTATGAGAAATGTAGTGCACTCAGGGAAATCCATGCTCTTTGGTAAAGATGACACTCCAGTGAGAGAGGGAGACAGGAGGCACTGTCTGACATGGAAAGATGTCCAAGATAGGTGATCAAATGAATAAAGCAAGTCACATGAGAATGTGTATGCTGTGATCCCTTTGTATTCTGTGTCAAGGATCTACCTATACATATATACGTACGGGCTTGCATGTGAATGTCTAAAAACTTATTGGAAGAAAACACATGAAATAAACAATTGATACTTCAGGGGAGATGGAGTGGGCTGAGAAGGAGGGGAGAGGAGAAGACGGGTGCGTCCCCGTTTTACTCCATACCACTTCGTACTGTTTGCATTTGCGTTATTTTATGATACTAATATATTAAAATAATTTAATGAAGGAAGTGATATAACCATATTTACCTTACAGAAAGATCTCCTTCACAAGATTTGGGGAACACTTTGAATGTGGGGTGGATATTAGATGTTATTAAAGAATTATTGTTAATTTTAGGCAAGTATGAAAAGAATCTTATTTTTTAGAGGTAAATAGTATGATATCTCACATAAAAGGGTTTCTAAGCCCTGGGCAGATTTAACAAAAGCTGGACCCCATGGATGTACCTGTCCTCCATCTGTGTGAGTTTTTCCATCAGTGCTCTGTGACCTGGTGAAGAGAGGATGCAGGACATGGTGATGCGGCTCCAGGCCTGGGTTTGTCAGTGGTTTGGGTTAGATGAAAGGACAGACTGCAGGTGGAGAGGGGTTCTTGGCTGCATGGAGAAGGAAGGGAAAGCCAGGCAGTTCCCAACTACAGTGAACAGGTGTGTGTGTGTGTGTGTGTGTGTGTGCGTGTGTGTGTGTGTGTGTGTGTATGCTTGGTTATTCCACATTTGAATTCCCTCCAGTTTGGGAGGTACCCCCTTTGTATGTGTCTTGGAAGGAGGCAGACTCTCATTTGCCACTAGAGAAGCAAAGGGACCAGAGCTTTCTTTTTCTGCCTCACTCTTAGCTAGCTCGTGGGCAGATGACCCAAGTTGAGCCAGTTAATGCTCCTACCAAGGATGACTCAAAGATATAGGGACAGGGGCTTCCCTGGTGGCGCAGTGGTTGGGGGGTCCGCCTGCCGATGCAGGGGGCGTGGGTTCGTGCCCCGGTCCGGGAAGATACCACATGCCGCGGAGCGGCTGGGCCCGTGAGCCATGGCTGCTGAGCCTGTGCGTCCGGAGCCTGTGCTCTGCGGCGGGAGGGGCCGCGACAGTGAGAGGCCCGCGTACCACACACACACACACACACAAAAGATATAGGGACAGCGGAAAAAATTTTTCAAAGTGAGGGCAATGGGGCTGAGAACACAGCACCAGCAGCATTAAGTGCTCTGTGGGGACTCCCAGCCAGAACACCCTGTGGTTTGACTTTGGCTACATTTGCTGCCTTCCTGGTTCCTGCACACTGGTTCTTTGACATTTATGTGGATTCTATGAGCTACCCAAAATCTTTCCAAGAACTCTTTACTCTTTTATCATTAGAGTAGCCAAAGTTAATTTTTGTGCTTGCTGCCAAGAACCCTAACTGGGACATAAGTTGGTACAAGAAAAAAGATGGCAGCCAAAAGGTTATCAGGGAAATGGAAGAAATGGGGATTGGTTATTTGCCTTAGGGCTGTAGGTCTCCTGGGATTCAGGAATGGGAATTTGGTAGCCTATGCCATATAATGCAAACCAGCTAATTAAATTATTGCCTGCGGTCACCTAAAATGAAATTTCCACTGAGGACAGGTTTTAGGAGACTATATGGGATGGGGTACCTGCTTCTAAAACCATAGCACAGCTTATGGAAACTGGATAACAATCTCAAGCCCTAAATTATCAGCTCAAAGTAATGACTTAAACCCATGGACTTTCTATTGTTGCTGAAAAATCTTGTAGCAACGGGGCTAACATAAATAAAAACCAGTCTCAGAATTTGATCTAATGGTTCTTGAATCATAATATTAGAGAAATCACAGTCATAAAATTAAGACATTGATAGGAAAAAATGGAACCCCAAGAACTGCAATAGGGCTACATAAGAGACATCCCCAAGCATTCCCTTATCAGCTGAAGCAGCTCCTGCCCATTGTCTGGCAATGCCCCTCCCTTGACTGATAAGGCTGTGACTTCTTCTGGAGTTACCTTGCAAGAGGACATCATTTATCCTCATGCCCCACCCCTCCGACCCAACATTTTCTCCAGATATGTCAAATCCCAGCATGCCAATTTAGGGGAGGATTTTGTTTGAAGGAGCAGATGGGTGACAGAAACCTGGACTCCCAGCTGCTCAAACTAGAAGGGCAATTTCAGAATCTTTGATAAGTTCTCATACAGCATTAAATTCAGCCTCATCTAAAGTTACAATGTCAGAAACAGTATAACCTCAAAGGAATCTGAAGACTTATGAAGAAAGGAACATTGGAGAAGATTTATTGTGTGCAACTTGGCCACCCCACCCCCCCATTACATCCCTGGAAAAAGCCCCATATGTTTTGTTATCAAATAACTTTAAAAATATTTTGGTGAAGAAAATAACAGAAGCACCAAAAAGCATTGTAAGCTGTTCTCTGCAGGCTAGGGATGCTATTGGAAGATGGTGTGTGACTCTTTGTGTCAAAGAAAATGAAGAACTCTGTGTGCTTTAGACCAAGTAGTGACACTTAATAGCACAGGCAAATGAACATAAATAACACATTAGTCAACAGAGCTAACAGGTACCCCATGGACAAAGGTCCCTGACAATTATAATTATTTTTGCTTCTTCTTTAAATTAAGTGTCTGAATCAAAACAGCCCACTAAGATGCCACTTGATCAGTATTTTTTAATAGTAAAAACCGGTGAGTAGAGGCTTGAATTGAGTTACTGTTGCAAACACAACTAATTGTTTTCCAATATCTATTTCTCTCTTATCTCTCATAGAAATAGAACCTCTGATATTTAGCAGAACACATGGCTACCAAGAATGAAGACTACATTTCCCAGCCTCCCTTACAGCTAGATATGGCCATGTGACAAAACCCTAACCAATAGAATATGAGTAGAAGTAACATGTATAATTCCCAGGGTGGTCTTTAAAAGTAGGGGTTGTACCCTTCTTCCTCCTCTTTCTCCAACCCGCTGCTCACAATATAGAAGTGGTTATGAGGCATTTTGGAATGTGGACAAGGGCAATACTGTAGTGTGGTGAGAAAACAAGATAAAAAGGAGTGTAGGTCCCTGAATGACTTTGTGGAATAGAGATACCATCCAGCTCTGGACAGCCTACATTTGGACACTCACATAAGAAAGAAATTAACTTTTATCTCGCTTAAGACACTGTTATTTTAGGTCTCTGTCACTCGCAGGTAAGTAATGGTGATAGATTAGTAAACCCCAATGATAGAGAATGAGGCATTTCCCTCAATTCCCAGACCTGAGTCATTTCACAGACCCAAAGACCCTTAAGTAAAAGGAAGATAGGGTTTGCCTGGTGGCACAGTGGTTAAGAATCCGCCTGCTAATGCAGGAGACACGGGTTCGAGCCCTGGTCCGGGAAGACCCCACATGCTGTGGAGCAACTAAGCCCGTGCACCACAACTACTGAGCCTGCACTCTAGAGCCCGCGAGCCACAACTACTGAGCCTGAGTGCCACAACTACTGAGCTTGCATGCCTAGAGCTGGTGCTCCACAACAAGAGCAGCCACCGCAATGAGAAGCCTGCACACCGCAACAAAGAGTAGCCCCCGCCCGCCATGACTAGAGAAAGGCTGCACGCAGCAACAAAGATCCAACACAGCCAAAAATAAATAAATAAATAAATTTATTTCTAAAAAATTATTAAAATATATATATATATAATTATAGCCATCATTTATTGAATTTCATTATGTGCCAAGCCCTGTTCTAATTGCTTTACATATATTAATTTATTTAATCCTCAAAACTACCCTATAATCCATATACCAAAGAAGTTGGCATATTAACAAAAATTAACTTGAAATGCATTATAGATCTAAATGTAAAACTTAAAACTATAAAACATCTAGAAGAACACATGGGAGAAAATCTTTATGACTCTGGGTTAGGCAAATATTTCTTATCCATAACACCAAAAGCACTATCCATAAAAGAAAAAAGTGATAAATTCTACTTCATAAAAATGTTAAAACTTCTGCTCTTCAGTAAACACTGCTCAGAAAATTAAAAGACAAGACAAACTGGAGGAAAATATTTGTGAAACATATATCTGATCAAGGATTTGTATCTAGGATTTATGAAGAGCTCTCAAAACTCAATAAAAAGAAAGTAACCAATCCAATTTTTTAAATGGGCAGATGATTTGGTAAAGTGAACAGACACTTTACCAAATAGGCACATGGAAAGAGATTTTACATCATTAACCATTAGGATAATGTAAATTAAAACCACAATAAGATACCACTACCTTAAAATGGTTAAAAATTTAAAAACTAAACATACCAAGTGTTGGCCAGGGTATGGAGTAACTATAGCTCTCACACATTGCTCGTGGAATTGGGAAAACAGTTTGACAGTTTCCTATAAAGATATACATATGTACTTATCACACGACCCAGCAATCCCTCTCCTGGGTATTTAACCCAAGAAAAATAAAACTTGAATGTTCACAGAAAATCCTGACCATGAATGTTCACATTGGCTTTGTTCTTAATTGCCCCAAACTGGCAACAACCTTAACGTCCTTCAACTGTGAATGGATACACAAACTGTGGTACATCCATACAATGAAATACTACTCAGCAATAAAAACTAATGAATTACTGACACACACAACAACATGGATGAATCTTAACTGCATCATGCCAAGTGAAAAAAGCCAGGCTCAGAAGGCTACCTACAGTATGATTTCATTTACATGGCATTCTAGAAAAGGTAAACTACTGGGACAGAAGACAGAACAGATGTTGCCAGGAGCTGGGGATGAGGGAGGGGCTGACTACAAAAGGGTATAAGGGAATTTGAGGGGAATGGTGTTGAAAATGTTTTATATTTATTTTATTAATTAATTAATTTATTTATCTTTTTGGCTGCATTGGGTTTTCGTTGCTGTGCACGGGCTTTCTCTAGTTGTGGTGAGCAGGGGCTACTCTTCACCGCGGTGAGCAGGCCTCTCATTGCAGTGCCTTCTCTTGTTGCGGGGCACGGGCTCTAGGCATGTGGGCTTCAGTAGTTGTGGCACGCGGGCTCAGTAGTGTGGCTCGTGGGCTCTAGAGCGCAGGCTCAGTAGTTGTGGTGCCCGGGCTTAGTTGCTCCATGGTATATGGGATATTCCCGGACCAGGGCTCGAACCTGTGTCCCCTGCATTGGCAGGCAGATTCTTAACCATGGCGCCACCAGGGAAGTCCCCCAAATGTTCTATATCTTGACTGTGCAAACTCCTCCTCACCCTTCAACACCCAGCTGAGAGATCACATCCTCCAAGAAGCCTATCCCGTCGCCCCTCCCAGGTCAGTTCGAGAGTACCTCTGGCTGGCTACACTGAGAAGGGTATTCACCACACACTACTACTACTTTGTGAGTCTCCACAGTGGTAACACAAATGGATGCATTGTGAAAACTCATAAAACTGTTCACTAAAAAAGGTGAACTTGGGCTTCCCTGGTGGCACAGTGGTTGAGAATCTGCCTGCCAATGCAGGGGACATGGGTTCGTGCCCCGGTCCGGGAAGATCCCACATGCCGCGGAGCGGCTGGGCCCGTGAGCCATGGCCGCTG
>NW_021145335.1:119823-121006 GCF_002837175.3 Physeter macrocephalus
GGCCACAACAGTAGTAGGCCCGCGTCCTACAAAAAAAAAAAAAAAAAGGTGAACTTTGCTGTATGCAAGTTACATCTTAAGCATGACTTGTGGGGGGAAACTACTCTATGAAGTAGGCACTGTTTACTCCCATTCTACAGTGTAAGAAACTAAGACACAAATTTCAAACTCACACAGTACAGCTTCAGACCTGTGCTCTTGACCACAGAACTATATTGAATTCTCCTCTCGGCCTTCCTTCAAGGAATCCTCAATCATTCCATGGGGAATTAAACCCTAGAGAAAGAGGAACACTCCCTCTTTTGAGAAATTATTAGTCACTGGCTTTCAGCTAACATGAATGTCCCTGTGATCCATCAGAGTGGAGGCTCAAGGAGGTCATGAGATAATTTTTTTGAATTTAATTAATTTATTTATTTATATACAGCAGGTTCTTATTAGTTATCTATTTTATACATCTTAGTGTATATATGTCAATCCCAGTCTCCCAGTTCATCTCACACCAGCCCCCACTTTCCCCCTTGGTGTCCATACGTTTGTTCTCTACATCTGTGTCTCTATTTCTGCCTTGCAAACTGGTTCATCTGTACCATTTTTCTAGATTCCACATATATGCGTTAATATACGATATTTGTTTTTCTCTCTGACTTACTTCACTCTGTATGACAGTCTCTGGGTCTAACCACATCTCTACAAATGACCCAATTTGTTCCTTTTCATGGCTGAGTAATATTCCATTGAATATATGTACCACATCTTCTTTATCCATTCGTCTGTCGATGGGCATTTAGGTTGCTTCCATGACCTGGCTATTGTAAATAGTGCTGCAATGAACATTGGGGTGCATGCGTCTTTTTGAATTATGGTTTTCTCTGGGTATATGCCCAGGAGTAGGATTGCTGGGTCATATGGTAATTCTATTTTTAGCTTTTTAAGGAACCTCTATACTGTTCTCCATAGTGGCTGTTTCAATTTACATTCCCACCAACAGTGTAGGAGGGTGCCCTTTCCTCCACGCCCTCTCCAGCATTTGTTGTTTGTGGATTTTCTGATGATGCCCATTCAAACCAGTGTGAGGTGATACCTCATTGTAGTTTTGATTTTCATTCCTCTAATAATTAGTGATGTTGAGCAGCTTTTCATGTGCTTCTTGGCCATGTGTATGTCTTCTTTGGAGAAATGT
>NW_021145335.1:121821-123440 GCF_002837175.3 Physeter macrocephalus
AGAGTGTTCTTCCTATGTTTTCCTCTAAGAGTTTTATAGTGTCTGGTCTTACATTTAGGTCTTTAATCCATTTAGAGTTTATTTTTGTGTATGGTATTAGGGAGTGGTCTAAGTTTATTCTTTTACATGTAGCTGTACAGTTTCCCCAGTAGCACTTATTGAAGAGACTGTCTTTTCTCCATTGCATATCCTTGCCTCCTTTGTCATAGATTAGTTGACCATAGGTGCGTGGGAATAACGCTGGGCTTTCTATCCTGTTCCACTGATCTATATTTCTGTTTTTGTGCCACTATCAGATTGTCTTGATTACTGTAGCTTTTGTAGTATAGTTTGAAGTCAGGGAGTCTGATTCCTTCAGCTCCGTTTTTTTCCCTCAAGATTACTTTGGCTATTCGGGGCCTTCTGTGTCTCCATACAAATTTTAAGATTTTTTGTTCTAGTTCTGTAAAAAATGCCATTGGTAATTTGATAGGGATTGCACTGAATCTGTAGATTGCTTTGGGTAGTATAGTCATTTTCACAATATTGATTCTTCCAATCCAAGAACATGGTATATCTCTCCATCTGTTTTGTCATCTTTGATTTCTTTCATCCCTATCTTACAGTTTTGAAAGAAAAAGAGTACAGATCTTTTACCTCCTTAGGTAGGTTTATTCCTAGGTATTTTATTCTTTTTGTTGCAATGGTGAATGGAATTGTTTCCTTAATTTTTCTTTCTGGTGTTTCGTTGCTAGTGTATAGGAATGCAAGAGATTTCTATGCCTTATTTTTCTATCCTGCAACTTTAGCAAATTCATTTATCAGCTCTAGAAGTTTTCTGGTGGCATTTTTAGGATTCTCTATGTATAGTATCATATCATCTGCAAGCAATGACAGTTCTACTTTTTCTTTTCTGATTTGGATGCCTTTTATTTATTTTCTTGCCTAATTGTTCTAGCAAGAACTTTCAGTACTGTCTTGAATAAAAGTGGTGAGAGTGGTCACTGTTGTCTTGTAACTGATCACAGAGGAAAAACTTTCAGAATTTAACCATTGAGTATGATTTGGTATCAGGGTGATAGTAGCCTCATAGAATGAGTTTGGGAGTGTTCCTTCCTCTGCAATTTTTTGGAAGAGTTTGAGAAAGATGGGTGTTAGCTCTTCTCTAAATGTTTGAGAGAATTCACCTGTGAAGCCATATGGTCTTGGACTTTTGTTGGTTGGAAGAGTTTTAATCACCGTTTCAATTTCATTACTTGTGATTGGTCTGTTCATATTTTCTATTTCTTCCTGGTTCAGTCTTGGAAGGTTATACCTTTCTAAGAATTTGTCCCTTTCTTCCAGGTTGTCCATTTTATTGGCATAGAGTTGCTTGTAGTAGTCTCTTAGGATGCTTTGTATTTCTGCTGTGTCTGTTGTAACTTCTCCTTTTCCATTTCTAATTTTAATGATTTGAGTACTCTCCCTCTTTTTCTTGATGAGTCTGGCTAATGGTTTATCAATTTTGTTTCTCTTCTCTAAGAACAAGCTTTTAGTTTTATGGATCTTTCCTATTATTTTCTTTGTTTCTATTTCATTTATTTCTGCTCTGATCTTTATGATTTCTTTCCTTCTACTAACTTTGGGTTTTGTTTGTTCTT
>NW_021145335.1:123884-137164 GCF_002837175.3 Physeter macrocephalus
ATGTTTTTGTTGTCATTTGTCTCTAGGTATTTTTTGATTTCCTGTTTGATTTCTTCAGTGATCTCTTGGTTATTTAGTAACGTATTGTTTAGCCTCTATGTGTTTGTGTTTTTTACTTTTTTTCCCCTGTAATTGATTTCTAATCTCATAGCTTTGTGGTTGGAAAAGATGCTTGATGTGATTACAGTTTTCTTAAATTTAACAAGGCTTGATCTGTGACCCAAGATGTGATCTATCCTGGAGAATGTTCCATGTGCACTTGAGAAGAAAGTGTAATCTGCTGTTTTTGGACAGAATGTCCTATAAATATCAATTAAATCTATCTGGTCTATTTGTAGTGTCCTTCCTTGTCTCTTGTAACATTCTTTATTTTAATGTCTATTTTATCTGATATGAGCATTGCTACTCCAGCTTTCTTTTGACTACCATTTTCATGGAATATCTTTTTCCATCCCCTCACTTTCCATTTGTATGTGTCCCTAGGTCTGAAGTGGGTCTCTTGTAGACAGCATATATATGGGTCTTGTTTTTGTATCCATTCAGCAAGCCTGTGTCTTTTGGTTGGAGCTTTTAATCCACTCACGTTTAAGGTAATTATCGATATGTATGTTCCTATTACCATTTTCTTAATTGTTTTGGGTTTGTTTTTGTAGGTCCTTTTCTTCTCTTGTGTTTCCCACTTAGAGAAGTTCCTTTAGCATTTGTTGTAGAGTTGGTTTGGTGGTGCTGAATTCTCTTAGCTTTTGCTTGTCTGTAAAGCTTTTGATTTCTCCATCAAATCTGAATGAGATCCTTGCTGGGTAGAGTAATCTTGGTTGTAGGTTCTTCCTTTTAATCACTTTAAATATATCATGCCACCCCCCACTCTGGCTTGTAGAGTTTCTGCTGAGAAATCAGCTGTTAACCTTATGGGAGTTCCCTTGTATGTTATTTGTCATTTTTCCCTTGTTGCTTTTAATAATTTTTCTTTGTCTTTAATTTTTGTCAAATTGATTACTATGTGTCTCGGTGAGTTTCTCCTTGGGTTTATCCTGCCTGGGACTCTCTGCCCTTCCTGGACTTGGGTGGCTATTTCCTTTCCCATGTTAGGGAAGTTTTCTATAATCTCTTTAAATATTTTCTCGGGTTCTTTCTCTCTCTCTTCTCCTTCTGGGACCCCTATAATTCGAATGTTGGTGCGTTTAATGTTGTCGCAGAGGTCTCTTAGGCTGTCTTCATTTCTTTTCATTCATTTTTCTTTATTCGGTTCCACGGCAGTGATTTCCACTGGTCTGTCTTCCAGGTCACTTATCCTTTCTTCTGCTTCAGTTATTCTGCTATTGATTCCTTCTAGTGTATTTTTCATTTCAGTTATTGTATTGTTCATCTCTGTTTGTTTGTTTTGTAATTCTTCTAGGTCTTTGTTAAACATTTCTTGCATCTTCTCGATCTTTGCCTCCATTCTTTTTCCAAGGTCCTCTATCATCTTCACTATCATTATTCTGAATTATTTTTCTGTAAGTTTGCCCATCTCCACTTCATTTAGTTGATTTTCTGAGGTTTTATCTTGTTCCTTCATCTGGTACATAGTCCTCGGCCTTTTCATTTTCTCTATCTTTCTGTGAATGTAGTTTTCGTTCCACAGGCTGCAGGATTGTCGTTCTTCTTGCTTCTGCTGTCTGCCCTCTGGTGGATGAGGCTATCTAAGAGGCTTGTGCAATCTTCCTGATGGAAGGGACTGGTGGTGGGTAGAGCTGGGTTTTGCTCTGGTGGGCAGAGCTCAGTAAGACTTTAATCTGGTTGTCTGCTGATGGGTGGGGCTGAGTTCCCTCCCTGCTGGTTGTTTGGCCTGAGATGACCCAGCACTGGAGCCTACAGGCTCTTTGGTGGGGCTAATGGCGGACTCCAGGAGGGCTCATGCCAAGGAGTACTTCCCAGAACTTCTGCTGTCAGTGTCTTTGTCCCCTCAGTGAGCCACAGCCACCCCCTGCCTCTGCAGGAGACCCTCCAACACTAGCAGGTAGGTCTGGCTTAGTCTCCTACAAGGTCACTCTCTTTCCCAAGGTCCTGATGTGCACACTACTTTGTGTGTGTCCTCCAAGAGTGGAGTCTCTGTTTCTCTCTGTCCTGTTGAAGTCCTGCAATCAAATCCCACTAGCCTTCAAATTCTGATTCTCTGGGAATTCCTCCTCCCGTTGCCAGACCCCCAGGTTGGGAAGCCTGACGTAGGGCTCAGAACCTTCACTCCAGTGGGTGGAATTCTGTGGTATAAGTGTTCTCCAGTTTGTGAGTCACCCACCCAGCAGTTATGGGATTTGATTTTATTGTGATTGTGCTCCTCCTACCATCTCAATGCAGCTTCTCCTTTGTCTTTGGGTATGGGGTATCTTTTTTGGTGAGTTGCAGTGTCTTTCTGTCTATGACTGTTCAGCAGTTAGTTGTGATTCTGGTACTCTCACAAGAGGGAGTGAGCGCACATCCTTCTACTCTGCCATCTTGAACCAATCTCCATGAAATAATTTTTTATTCAATTTGCCCTACAGCAGGCCCAGTATAAACCATTTCATGGTTATCTTCCTTTCTATCCTCAGGAACTAGCAAAAAACACACATTGGCAATCTAGTAGTTGGAAAGGCACAGTGGAAGCCCCTGGAGCTCGCACTTTGTACCAAAATAGTAGATCAAAAACTACATCCTGAGTGAATTGCAAAAATTATACCATGAAAGACTATAAAAGTGAAGGGTGATGATTCCTATCATATCTGCATTTAATTATCAAGAGACAGAAGAACATGGATAAGGCTCTGAGAAAGTTCAAAGTTTCTAGAGCACATAGGGGTGCTATGTGGAGCCTGTGGCATGTCACGATATAATATTCACAGTGTAGGTAACTCTCATGGTCCAGGAAAGAACCAAGAGCCTGTTTTTCCCAAAAGAAAATAGCTACTCACAGAAGGGGGCTTGGTTTGCTATAAATCACTAGGTGTACACGAGACACCAAGATGAACTGAGCTGGCTGCTATTTGATCTATCTAGCCATGTGTTGGCTGTACCCTTTAGAGTCTGTCATCAAGTAGAAGTGGAATCTATGGAATCAGGTCCAAGTAGGTCCTGAAGGCATAAGTAAGTGTCTGTGCAGGCCACTCACCAGGGCCTGGACTAGGAGGTAGACAAGATACCTATGGTGTAAAATTTATGGAGGCATTCACTCAGGTGCTGACCCAGTACTTGCACAACCCTGAGAGTGAATGCCTCCTTGTATTTTTCACAACAGGCAGCCAACTTGCCTCACTCTCACGCATACTACAATATGCCACCACTCACTCCACATCTATGATCTCATGGGGAATACCCTAACACCAGGTGATAGAGGAAGAAAAGCTTCAAGTCTAGTTTATAGTGCAGTACACCAACCCTGGCCAGAAACAGACAATTGCCGTACAGTCCCATTGAAGGGTGGTCGTGAAAAGCAAGAGAAGATAAACTTTCCCAGTGGGCAGAATGTTAAACAGTACATTTTGTGGCTCTCTCTGTCTGTCGACAGGAGCTGGCCTGAGGTAAGGATTTGCCGTGATTATACGGGTGGTGGCCTATGGTTTAGACAGATGGTCAAGGACTTGAAAGGAATGAGATTAAAGACTTGGGGCAAGGAAGTGGAAAGAAAAAGTATAAAGAAGAATCTTTGGAGATGGATACAGAGTGTGAAAATATTCATGTTTTATGAAACTGAGCACCAAAAGCCTCCCACTATAGAACGGGTTCTTAATAATCAGGCAGACAAGATAACACACTCTAGATCTGAGTCTCTTTCCCCAGGGAACTCCAGGGCCTGCTCAATCTTCTCCCGAACAAATGGCCCCAAGACTGAAATGAAAGCTATACCTGAACTCAACATTTCACCAAAGCTAACCTGGTTACCATCACGGCAAAGTGCCCAATTTTCCAGCAGCAGCAGCAATCAACCCCAGGTCCCCTATTCTATCACCCCAGGGGGACCAGGGAGGGATCTAGTAGAAGGTTTGGATATGCCTTCACTGAACATCAAGCTTCTGCCAATATTATTTCCCATGACTTTAGTCTGTGCCCTATAACTGATTTCCTACACAACACTGCTTCTTAACAAGAATTCATATTGCAGTTTAAAAACCAGGCTAACGTCCGTGATATTCACCGATCTTACTTATGTATTCCATCATCCAGAAGCAGCTGACTTTACAGATCAATGAAATGGTATAGTGGAGACTATGGCTTTTCCCCTCAAACCCATCCTCCCTTTCTCCTGAACATATGGTTGTCCACATAGGGACTACATTTCCCAACCTCCCTTGTAGCTAGTTCTCCTCAATGGAATGTAAGTAGAATTGGTAAGTACAGCTTTCAAGTCATCTTGAAGAGCCTGCCCTGGAGTTGCTGCACCCTTTCCTTCCTGCTGGCCAGGACCGACAACTTTGGAAGGTACTTACTGAGGATGGCAGAGCTTCCTCATTAGCTTAGGTCTTGAGATGTGTTCATAGAGCAGAGCTATCTCTCTTCCCTGGTTGTAAGAGAAAAATAAACTTTTATTAGTTTGAGTCACTGTGTTTTGGGACTCTTTGTTAGAACAACTTAGTTTTTTATGGTGGTGTGCTACAGTACTTCAAGGATGAGGTATATGCTGTGGGCTAGTGATAAATATAGAATGCTATTTCTCCCATAATCCAATTATATGGGTCCCAAAAGAGGGGGTAGCACTTCCTACAAGTACCCAATCACCCTCTCACTTCTTATGACCCTTGTTTCTGCTGGATTGGGGTTAGGGAGTCCTCAAAGGAAGAAAGTTCCCTCCAGGAGAAACAACAATATTTTTACTGAATTGTAAGCAGAAACTGCTACCTGGTCACTTCTGGTTGCTCATACCAATGGATGAACAGGTTAAAGGGGGATTATGGGATTGGCCAGGGTGGTTAATTCTGAATATCAAGGTCAAGCAGGATTTTTTCTCTACACAATAGGCAAAATGAAGTATTCATGAAACCAAGGGGTTCCCATGGGGTGCCTCCTAATGCTGTTATGCCCAGTGGTAAAAGTTAATGGAAATTAAAGTTTAAAACATTAATGGAAGTAAAAGTTAAAGTTAACTACAACCCTTCATAGGCAGGACCATTAAGGGACCAGATCGCTCAGGAATAGAAGCTTGCTCCTCCCCTGGGTAAAGAGCAAACCAGCTCAGGTGATAACTGAAGGCAAAAGAAACATAGAATGGAAAAAGGAGGAGGGATGTCATAAATACAAAATAGAATCTCATATTGCAGAAAGTGGCTTTTACCTCCTGACCTTCTGTCATATTAGACATTTATATATTTGAACTCATTTGCATTTTCTTCTAGCTCTTATTCCCTTGCTATTGTATTATTATTATTATTATTTTTTGCGGTACACGGGCCTCTCACTGTTGTGGCCTTTTCCGTTGAGGAGCACAGCCTCCGGACACGCAGGCCCAGTGGCCACGGCTCACGGGCCTAGCCGCTCCGCAGCATGTGGGATCTTCCTGGACTGGGGCATGAACCCGTGTCCCCTGCATCGGCAGGCGGACTCTCAACCACTGCTCCACCAGGGAAGCCCTGCTATTGTATTATTAAGTGTGACGATGATTAACTTTACAATTTGTCTAGTTCACAGGTTGCAGAATGCTGAGATAGAATTCCAGAAGAATTAGAGGAGGAATAGAATGAAGATCCTGAATTTAGAGCTATGAGGGTTTGGATTGTCTCCCTTGGGGGCAAGTTGAATGCATTCTGTATGAATGACAGTAGCATGATGTTGGATGGGAGCATTTTGTGGGGGAAAGGACTGTAAATTTAGAAAGAAATGCATGTGTGGATGTTGGGCGGCCAAAGGGGTGGACTGTAGTGGCACTAATCATTTTCCTAGCTTCTGAACACTCTTCCTGATTGGGAGACTCTCCCCAAAGAAGGTCAATATTGGTGGGGGAGTTTTAGCT
The DNA here is from genome assembly GCF_002837175.3 of Physeter macrocephalus. Lineage (NCBI taxonomy): Eukaryota > Metazoa > Chordata > Mammalia > Artiodactyla > Physeteridae > Physeter > Physeter macrocephalus. Next base: position 129,844 of record NW_021145335.1, read on the forward strand.
TTTCATATAGAAACCTAAAGGACTATGTTTGTTTTCTACCCATCTCTGACAGCTGGTGCCTACATATGTCCTAGGTTTAGCCAATCAAACAATCCCACACAAGATTTGAATCTGAAGGATTAAAGTTAGTAAGGATGGAAGTAGACTTGAAAGATTACACATAGTGAGAGATACTTATGCCAAGAGTCTAATGACAGGGGTGCCAGCAGCAGTGCACTAACCAGGCTTTCCTGCGTGTGACCTTGTGGTGTTTCCTGAAATGATTTTCCTCGATTCTTCAGCCTTCCTGTTGATCCTGTAAACTATCCAGTATCCCTGTAAATAAGTTAAATTTTCTCTTGAGTTAGATGAACCCACACTTACACACTGATGGGCATGGGGAAAATCAAGGATTCAAAGAAGGAGAGTATTCTCTGCAGTCCAGGGTTGAGAAGTATTCTCTGAACCTTTTGTAGGTGAGAAGGGCTTCTGTCCTGTATTGGCTGGAGAGAGATTCTGTTTCCCAGAAGTCCCTTTTTTGGACTCTGGTCACTAACAAGACTCATTTGTCAGGACAACAAGGGTGGCTATTGACAGTTGCCAGACCTGTGGCCCAGAGATCCAAAAGCCTCAGCACTCCTACCTGCTACACACTACATCCAAGGGCCATAAAGGCAGAGAAGCAGGGAAGGCTCAGTTACCTGGGGTGGAGCAGTCAGGGCTGGGTTAGCTCTTCTTTTTCCTGGGATTGCTGGCTGTTCCAAGGAATGTGAAGAGGAGGCAGCAGCGTTCACTATAATGAAACTCACAACCCGGCTATAGGGGAGCTTTCCAGTAACAAGGATCCCAGGGTGTTCTCTCCTCAACAAAAAAATAATGGCTACCTGAACTCCTCTATCCGACTTGCCTTTGCCCTGATCCTTTATGGATGCCGCCAGCTGGGCCAAGTAAGGGGAGAACTTATTGGGGGAGGATTCCATTGAGGCCCCTTGGGGCTGTCATCTCTCTGTAGTGGAGTAATGCCCTCCCTAGGTCATCCTGGAGCCCCACAGGCCCGGGACGCAGGTACGACTAGAGAGAAAGAAGCTCAGGGTGGTGCTTACTTGTGCCGGAGAGCCACAGGCAAGTGCGCCTTTCTCCTTCCGGGCTCCTAACCTGCAACCCTCCTCCAGGCCACAGAATGAATCCTCACTCGCAGGACCCGGCTCCTCCCGCGGGTTTTCAAGCGTTTACCTTTCTGCTGCTGGGCGGATCCCCGTTTGTTGAGCGCTGCTCCTGAGTCTCTGCCCCTAAACCCACAGGAGCGAATCCGCGGCCAGGGCGGTCCCCGGGGTGGGCAGCGCAGGGCCCGGGGCCTCTATGACCTCTGTACAGTCAGTCGCGCGTTTCCCACAGTTTCTGGATGCGGGGGTGGGATGGGGAGTCCAGGAGTAGGCAGAAAAAGCAAGGTCGCCGTGCACTTTCCTGCCCAGGCCCGGGTCTTGGGTCCCAGGAAGGGATGAAGCCCTCAGGAGAATCCGATGGCAGATTTCGCTGAGGCCCGGAGCTGCCTCGGGCACGTGTCTTTGGAGCGCAGGAATAAAAAGCAAGCCCTTCTCTGCGGGTGGCCCAGGGCGCCGACCCCCGCAGCCCAGGTCAGCGAAGGGCGGCGGGATTCCCTGGCCTCTCGGCGCGCTCAAGTCCACGTGGCCGAGCCGAGCAACTCGCTGAAGAAAAGGGCCAGGTTTGCATAATTCCCCAGCCCTGTGGCGACAAGACCACACCCACCGGGCCCGCGGAGTCTGCGTCAGACCTGGGAGGAGGCTTGACTTTGTGTACCGATCGGATCCAAGCCGATGGACGCAGGCTGCGTTTTCTCCCCGGCCGCCCTGCCTCTCCGACACCCCAGAGGACCAGTTTTGGGGGACTGAAGTTCAAGATGCCCCTCTTCTCCGAGAACCTGTTTATATTCCTCATCCCGGATCCCCCGGTACCGGGCTTCAAAATGAGAGCCAGTTTCTCACCCTTGTCGCATTTCTTGCAATTCCAACCTGTCATCCCCTGCCTCTGAGTGTCCCCTGCTGTCTGGCCCCGACAGTCCCTTTGGTTGGTGGAGGCGAGGGGGCGCCTCTGAGTTGCTCACTAATGGTCCCTACAGAGCTTTCCACTGAGCTTTTGGCCTGGTTACATTTTAGGCTCCAGGCTGTGCGTATGAGAAAGCAGAGCTTTCCCCTAGCCCTGGGCTGTCTTGTCTTCTGTGCACGGCGGGGCAGCTCCATGCAGGTCGGCGCTGGAGCTCACTGGAGTCCCGTGAACTCCTGTGAACTGGTGGTGATACCCCGCAACAAGCTGTGTGGAGGGGACAGTGGAACCCACCCCAGGGCAGAAGGCTCGGGGACTGGGGTGGGGGCCTGCATTGAGTATTCTGCTCAGTCTGTGCAATCAAAGGCCCCAGGCCTTCCAGTAATCTGCTGCTTCAGTCACCCCCCACTCCCAACTGAGAAACATCCAGTCCCTCAGGAGCCCCCACCCCTCACTTTCTCTAGGCTAGAAGCCTCTCCCCCTGGAGCTAGGCTGGCTGGTATGCACCAGCGCTATAAACGGGATTGGAGTTGCCTTCTGCTCCAGGGCCCCTGCGCACAGAGGTAGGCCACTGCCTTACTCTCCCCTAGGACAGTGGTTGAGGACGCCGAGCTGACTTAGGGCTTCTGTGGGGTTAATAAACTGTCCTCTCCCACTCCTGCCCACCAACCTGCAGAATCCGCCTCAGTGGAGCAACCATGCCACCCCTGTGCTGACCAGAAAGCACCCAATTTCTGAACTGAGATGTGAAAGGGAGAGAAGGAAAGCCTGTGGGTAGAAATGGGTTCAAGGCTACCACTGTGCGTCTGTGAGCTTGTGAGCTGGTCTCCTGAACAAATGTGCCAACGCGCAAGAGCCAGTTTTCCCCTGACAGCAAGTGAACTGGTGAGAGGACTCTGCGAAGGCCCCTAAGTGTTTTCCTATGAACCTGTGGGACCCACCTCCAAGTCCATATGCAGTCAGGTGTGGCCTCGTGGCCACCTGGGAACAAGTGGGTGAATGCCTGCAATCCTGTGTTTCCCTGGACTGGAGGCAAACATGAGGGTGAGATCTGGGGACATCAGCTGTTGTGTAACCAAGGATCTCGAAGGAATGAGTGGGTAAATGTGTAGACATGCGGCAGGACTGTCCCCCTCTGTGGACGCAGTGGTCAGTCTGAGACCCAGCCTGAGAGTTTGAGACAGGAAGAGGGCCGTGTGTGCCTGTGAGCAAGTGCGGAGGTGTGCGGTGCACGAACGGCAGGGGACGGTGGTAGACACTGCTCTGCAGTGGCCCCACCCTGTCCGGGCCTCCGGCCCTCTGGCCCTCTAGGGCTGGGCCAGTCTCCACCTATCCCCGTTGGGTCTGTACCAGTTCTCACCTCGCCGGCCCACCCCAACGGACAGTTGGGTGCCTGTGAACGCGGGGACTCGCTAACCTGCTCCTTGTTCCGAGGAGCGGCGGGAAGCGCGGCACTTTAATACACAGTAAGCCTCCCTTAGAAGCGCTGGAGACGGAAAGCTGCCGTCAAGGAGAGCGGCCCCTCGACTCTTCCCTCAGGAAATCAAGGATCTCGGAATGAGGGGAGGGCGGGGTCCCTGCAGCTTGTAGGACCCGCCCCCACCGCCCCAGCCCCGCCCCCTACCGCCCCCTACCGCCCCACCCAGCCTGGTGCGCAGAAAAACCAGGTCAAGCCACCCTGGGGGCTCGCGGCGCCACTCCTGGAGCACCAGCGAAGAGCCAAAGCTTTTGCTTGCGTTATCTCCTTAATCCCTTCTGTAATGCGGGGAAAGGGTTGGCTTTATCATTTGGGGAAGGAAACTGCAGGCTCCTAAAATTTAATTAACTTTCCCGAGGTTAGAAACAGAGAAGAGCTCAAAACCAAGGTTGATGTTCAAAGTCACCTCAGCAGCTGCCTGGGAGTGAAAGAGGATTTTAGACAGAGGGACAGGTGCAGAAGGAAGAGGGTGTGGGGAAAGAGAGGGGCCGTGCAGGTAACAGGGAAGTGGTGAGGCCTGTGGTGTGCTGGAGAGTGAATTTTAGTGTATCTGTTGTGTCTGTATTCTTCATTTCTTTAAATAAATAAAATGGAAAAAATCCTCTTGGGCAAATAAAATAAAACTACAGGCCATATTTGACGGCAAGCTTGAGAACCCAGGAATACATCTCAGACATAGGGTGAGTGTAGGATTAGCACCACAGGAAGCTTGTCCTAAATCTGGAATCTCAGGCCCCACCCCAGACATAATGAATGAGGATCTACATTTTAACAAGGTTCCCAAGTGTTTCTTATATACCTTACATACAGTTTAAGACTGTCAGGTGCAATTTATATATAAATGGATACACCTTTTATTGTATATAAAAGAGCCTCCCCAGGGACACTCCCCCCCACCAATTCCTCTACCACTCTGGAGGAGGCAGGGAAGAAGGGAAAAACATGCTCTCTTTTCTTTTCATATTCTAACTGAATCTTACTGTTTACATGTTCGGCATAAGCCCTTGCTAACTCTGACCCACCAACATGATCTCCCATCCTCCAGCCCAGAGCAACCTCCCCCAGCTACAGGCTTTGCACAGAGCAGATGGAAAAGGAGAGGAAGGATTTTCCTTCCTGGTTCTCCACTCTTTTGTCCAATAAAGTGTGATTCATTCACTTCTATTTTTAACTTTCTGCTGATTTGAATCCCCCATCCTGCTGACCCAGAAGAGGGAGGGGTGGAAGTGTACAGAACTCCCTTCCAATCCCAAAGGGCTCCTGGAAGGTGGCAAGCTCAGGCTGAGAAGGCCAAAAGGGTGGGCACTGGATAGGTGCAGGGAAGGAGGAGGGCGAGGTCTCAGGGTCCTGGCAGTCCTACAGAGGGTATCCTGGAGTGGCGGGCAGTCAGAGCTGGAGGGGAGCCAGAGGACTGGAGCAGCTTGGAAACATTTTTTCCCAAAGTCCTCGGGGAGCAAAATCCCAGTGGACTTCTGAGCTAAGAGTTCCCTCCACAAAACCAGACATTCCTTGAGGAGTCCTCCTCAAATCCACCACACCCCTGGACTTACCGTCCCTCCCAAAGACCCTGGGTTCGAATGCAGGCCCCACCTTTTATCAGTCGTGTGCTCTTAAGCAAGTTGCTTAACCTCTCTGGACTTCAATTTTCTTTGTCTATAAAGTGGGATGAAAATACCACCTACATCATACGGTGGTTGTTAGGAATGTATTAATACCTTTAAAAACTAGTTCAGTGCCTGGAACACAGAAAGTGCTCAATAATGTTGCTTTTTAATATTATTATCGTTATTATTTTCCACCGGGGCTGGTAGCAGCCGCCCCTGAGGTCTCCAGGGTCCCTCAGGCCTCAAGCTCCCAGGGCCTCAACTCGAGGCGCCTCTCCCCGCGCGGCCCCTAGAGGGCGCCCGGAACTCACTTGTCCTGCGTTTCTGCGGTGAAGCCCCAGATCCGGCTCCCGCTTTTGGGCCTTCGGATTTGGGGACTTGTGACTCCTCCCGCAGGAACCGAAGATACGTGGGCTCTGGGACCACAGGGCGGAAAACGTGAGGTGGCAGGAGCAGCTCCTAACAAACCTCCCCTAGAGCGGCACAGAGCAGTGGGGGCCTCACACCTCCATCCCCCCATTTTCTCGCACACACCAGGAGGCCAGATTGCCAAGGGCTTCGGGGAGGCAGCGGCGGCCTCTGGACTTTCTGGGCCTTGCTAGGGTCCTCAGCCGGAATCCAGGGCGGCCTGCTGCCCCCAAGCCCAGCCTCAGCCCATGGGGTCTCGTCGCCCGCCGGAGCTGCGGGGCTAGAAACCAAAGCTCAGGCCTCAGCAATCTCCACCCCCACGCCGACCGGCAGTCTCTCCTCCCAAGCTGGGGGAGGAGAGATGGGAGAAGGAGAGGAGGAGAGCCCTTGGCAGGGTGGCCGCGTGGTAACCACCCACGGGAGCTTTGGGAGTAACTGCGGACCCAGAAGTGAAGACTGTGTGCTTCGAATGGCACACCTGTAGCTCGCCTTGTTTAACATCGCACACCTCAGTCGTTGTACATTTGGAGGAGGTATGTGAGGTTGTCCACAGCGATGCAGGCCGACCGTGAGAGGGTGTGACTTTGCACCCATCCCTCAACACAACATGGGTACTCATCGCTTCCTCCATTCACCACTGCCGCCCCCGACACACACACCCAATCTCACGCAACATCTTCTGAGTCCGTTCTGAGCTCCTTGGAAAATCCAAACTGGCTCCAGCCCTCGCAATCGCTCAGGCTGTTCCTATCGGACTCCTCAGGATAAGGAATCCAGGCGTGAGTGCAGGTGGGCGATTCTAGGGGCCTTCCTGGGCCGACAGAGGGCAGTGGGTTCAAGCCATGCAGAAAATCGCAGGCAGCTCTCTTAGTTGCCCAGGCAGTGACTTGGCCGCCAGGCACCAAACTCTGAGCTGATCAGGAAGGCCTAGGAGAGTGAGAAGCTGCTTAGGAGCAGGGTCTGCGAGGAGGGAGTGAGAAGTGTACGTGGGGAGCCGGGGTGTGTGTGTGTGTGTGTGTGTGTGTGTGTGTGTGTGTGTGTGTGTGTGTGAGCAGAGCAGGAGGAACAGAGCAGGAGTGGGGGTGGGTTTCTTCCAGCATCTGGCCTCAGGGGCCCTCAGGGCAGCTCTGGGGCCACAGCTCCTCCCCACTCCGCCTTCCAGCATGGCCTCTGAATCCCAGCTGCTCCAGTTCTGTGCAGCCTGGAGGTCCCTGCTTAATTGTCTCATACACCTGGAACCGACCTGCCCATCTGCAAGTCAGTCACGCCACACACAGGATGCCTATCGGAGTCCTGGGCCCAGGGCAAACCCCACACTTGCCACCACAGTGGGGGCTTTACCAGGCAGTGCTCAGGCCGTGCCCACACAGCCCGCAGGCACAGATCCCGCCACACAAAGCCGCTATTATAGTTAACAGGTTGAGCCAGATTCTCTGTGTGCCACGCGGCACAGTACGGGGACTGCTAGGACCCCAGCCCTGCATGGGTTTCTGGGGCCCCGAAGGCCACCACTCTGTCAGCCACCGCTCTGGGCTGCGCCAGGTCTGAGCGGGTGATGGGGGCCTCACTCACCCGGGAATTTGGTCAGTGCGATCATCTCACTCAAGCCAAGGAAGGAAGTGGGCAGAAAGGCAGGTTCGTTAATTCCTCTTCTCTTTCCGCACACCTACACACTATTATTCGGATAATTTGTTCCTTTTTTTTTTTTTTTTTTTTTTTTTTTTGCGGTACGCGGGCCTCTCACTGTTGTGGCCTCTCCCGTTGCGGAGCACAGGCTCCGGACGCACAGGCT